>NC_034184.2:87145501-87188001 GCF_002021735.2 Oncorhynchus kisutch
TACCGGTACAGAGTCAATGTGGAGGCTATATACAGGGTATTACAGTACAGAGTCAATGTGGAGGCTATATACAGGGGGGTACCGGTACAGAGTCAATGTGGAGGCTATATACAGGGTATTACAGTACAGAGTCAATGTGGAGGCTATATGCAGGGTATTACGGTACTGAGTCAATGTGGAGACTATATACAGGGTGTTACGGTACAGAGTCAATGTGGAGGCTATATACAGGGTATTACGGTACTGAGTCAATGTGGAGACTATATACAGGGTATTACAGTACAGAGTCAATGTGGAGGCTATATACAGGGTATTACAGTACCAGAGTCAATGTGGAGGCTATATACAGGGTATTACGGTACAGAGTCAATGTGGAGGCTATATACAGGGTATTACAGTACAGAGTCAATGTGGAGGGCTATATACAGGGTATTACGGTACAGAGTCAATGTGGAGGCTATATACAGGGTATTACGGTACAGAGTCAATGTGGAGGCTATATACAGGGGGGGTACCGGTACAGAGTCAATGTGGAGGCTATATACAGGGTATTACGGTACAGAGTCAATGTGGAGGCTATATACAGGGTATTACAGTACAGAGTCAATGTGGAGGCTATATACAGGGTATTACGGTACAGAGTCAATGTGGAGACTATATACAGGGTATTACGGTACTGAGTCAATGTGGAGGCTATATACAGGGTATTACGGTACAGGGTCAATGTGGAGACTATATACAGGGTATTACGGTACAGAGTCAATGTGGAGGCTATATACAGGGGGTACTGGTACAGAGTCAATGTGGAGGCTATATACAGGGTATTACAGTACAGAGTCAATGTGGAGGCTATATACAGGGGGTACCGGTACAGAGTCAATGTGGAGGCTATATACAGGGGGTACTGGTACAGAGTCAATGTGGAGGCTATATACAGGGGGTACTGGTACAGAGTCAATGTGGAGGCTATATACAGGGTATTACAGTACAGAGTCAATGTGGAGGCTATATACAGGGTATTACAGTACAGGGTCAATGTGGAGGCTATATACAGGGTATTACGGTACAGAGTCAATGTGGAGGCTATATACAGGGGGGTACCAGTACAGAGTCAATGTGGAGGCTATATACAGGGTGTTACGGTACAGAGTCAATGTGGAGGCTATATACAGGGTGTTACGGTACAGAGTCAATGTGGAGGCTATATACAGGGTGTTACGGTACAGAGTCAATGTGGAGGCTATATACAGGGTGTTACGGTACAGAGTCAATGTGGAGGCTATATACAGGGGGGGTACCGGTACAGAGTCAATGTGGAGGCTATATACAGGGGGTACTGGTACAGAGTCAATGTGGAGGCTATATACAGGGGGTACTGGTACAGAGTCATGTGGAGGCTATATACAGGGTATTACAGTACAGAGTCAATGTGGAGGCTATATACAGGGGGTACCGGTACAGAGTCAATGTGGAGGCTATATACAGGGGGTACTGGTACAGTCAATGTGGAGGCTATATACAGGGTATTACGGTACAGGGTCAATGTGGAGGCTATATACAGGGTATTACGGTACAGGGTCAATGTGGAGGCTATATACAGGGTATTACGGTACAGAGTCAATGTGGAGGCTATATACAGGGGGTACCAGTACAGAGTCAATGTGGAGGCTATATACAGGGTGTTACGGTACAGAGTCAATGTGGAGGCTATATACAGGGTGTTACGGTACAGAGTCAATGTGGAGGCTATATACAGGGTGTTACGGTACAGAGTCAATGTGGAGGCTATATACAGGGTGTTACGGTACAGAGTCAATGTGGAGGCTATATACAGGGTATTACGGTACAGAGTCAATGTGGAGGCTATATACAGGGGGGGTACCGGTACAGAGTCAATGTGGAGGCTATATACAGGGTATTACAGTACAGAGTCAATGTGGAGGCTATATACAGGGGGGTACCGGTACAGAGTCAATGTGGAGGCTATATACAGGGGGGTACCGGTACAGAGTCAATGTGGAGGCTATATACAGGGTATTACGGTACAGAGTCAATGTGGAGGCTATATACAGGGTATTACGGTACAGAGTCAATGTGGAGACTATATACAGGGTATTACGGTACAGAGTCAATGTGGAGACTATATACAGGGTATTACAGTACAGAGTCAATGTGGAGGCTATATACAGGGTATTACGGTACAGAGTCAATGTGGAGACTATATACAGGGTATTACGGTACAGAGTCAATGTGGAGACTATATACAGGGTATTACGGTACAGAGTCAATGTGGAGGCTATATACAGGGGGTACCGGTACAGAGTCAATGTGGAGGCTATATACAGGGTATTACGGTACAGAGTCAATGTGGAGGCTATATACAGGGGGGTACCGGTACAGAGTCAATGTGGAGGCTATATACAGGGTGTTACGGTACAGAGTCAATGTGGAGACTATGTACAGGGTGTTACGGTACAGAGTCAATGTGGAGGCTATATACAGGGGATTACGGTACAGAGTCAATGTGCGGGGGCACCGGTTAGTCGAGGTAATTGAGGTAATATGTGACCCGATTCAGGAAAGTAGGCATATGTTGTCATGACTACACAGGAGATCAGTTTGAAGTTTTTTAATCAAAATGCGTTTTTTTTTAGGCTGAAACTTCTTGAACATGTTAGCTTTCATGTGCCTTAATATCAAACAGAAACGCCTTCTTGAACATATTAGCTTTCATGTGCCTTAATATCAAACTTGTACGCCATCTGTAAATAGGAATAAAATGGTTTAAATTACGAACCTTGTTGGTTAAGCCCCATAAGACCACAACCTTCCCGCTAGCCATTATTGGTTGAGATAATGAGTGGGCTGGACATACCGAGAGATTGGTTCAGATTGGTCTTCCATATAGAGGGCTTTTGTATATTTGAGCTGGTCAGTCTGTGTTCCTGTCGAACGTGGCTTTTTAAAAAACGTGTAGTGCCTAGGTATGATTTTACAAGCCCTGAATTCATTAGATTATTGCTGACTGTTTGAAATGCTTTGTATTCGACCTTTAATTATTATTATTTAATATATATTTAAATATTAATTAATTAAATTTATATAATTAAGCTCTCTATATAATTAAGCTCTCTATATATTGTGAATCGTCCATAAATTTGAAAGAAATGTCGATATGGTTTTCAGCCATATCGCCCAGCCCGACATCACACGCCTAAGCACTGACAGTAGGTGTACTGGTACAAGTCCAGCTTACCTAACCAATCACACGCCTAAGCACTGAATAGGCCAGCTTATCTAACCAATCACACGCCTAAGCACTGAATAGGCCAGCTTATCTAACCAATCACACGCCTAAGCACTGAATAGGCCAGCTTATCTAACCAATCACACGCCTAAGCACTGAATAGGCCAGCTTATCTAACCAATCACACGCCTAAGCACTGAATAGGCCAGCTTATCTAACCAATCACACGCCTAAGCACTGAATAGGCCAGCTTATCTAACCAATCACACGCCTAAGCACTGAATAGGCCAGCTTATCTAACCAATCACACGCCTAAGCACTGAATAGGCCAGCTTATCTAGCCAATCACACGCCTAAGCACTGAATAGGCCAGCTTATCTAACCAATCACACGCCTAAGCACTGAATAGGCCAGCTTATCTAACCAATCACACGCCTAAGCACTGAATAGGCCAGCTTATCTAACCAATCACACGCCTAAGCACTGAATAGGCCAGCTTATCTAACCAATCACACGCCTAAGCACTGAATAGGCCAGCTATCTAACCAATCACACGCCTAAGCACTGAATAGGCCAGCTTATCTAACCAATCACACGCCTAAGCACTGAATAGGCCAGCTTATCTAACCAATCACACGCCTAAGCACTGAATAGGCCAGCTTATCTAACCAATCACACGCCTAAGCACTGAATAGGCCAGCTTATCTAACCAATCACACGCCTAAGCACTGAATAGGCCAGCTTATCTAACCAATCACACGCCTAAGCACTGAATAGGCCAGCTTATCTAACCAATCACACGCCTAAGCACTGAATAGGCCAGCTTATCTAACCAATCACACGCCTAAGCACTGAATAGGCCAGCTTATCTAACCAATCACACGCCTAAGCACTGAATAGGCCAGCTTATCTAACCAATCACACGCCTAAGCACTGAATAGGCCAGCTTATCTAACCAATCACACGCCTAAGCACTGAATAGGCCAGCTTATCTAACCAATCACACGCCTAAGCACTGAATAGGCCAGCTTATCTAACCAATCACCAGTGAATCTGTTTCTCAGAACACAAACACTGCATGTATTTATATTATAAACATATATTATGTATATTATATATCTACACTTTCTGGAGGATCAGTTTTGAAATCATAAAAATAAAATAAATGTAATTAACCTTTATTATTTATTTATTTATTTAATTTAATATAGCCTAGGAACAGTGAGTTAACTGCCTGTTCAGGGGCAGAACGACAGACTTGTACCTTGCTCGGGGATTTGAACTTGCAACCTTCCGGTTTCTAATCCAACGCTCCATCCACTCGGCTACCCTGCTGCCCCATTAGAGTACGATAGCTACAGAGATGGAGAAAATACGTGTGTCCGGATTACATCTTCAAACTAAGGGCATTTGTGGCGTGAATCCGTGACAGGGAGACGAGTCCATCATACATGATGATGTATACTGGTTAGCTAGTCTAGCCAGCTACATTTTCAGATATTACACGTTTCTAATTTTGACGGAAAGTGGTCTCATTTCAAGCGAAAGTGTAGCGTTAGCTAGCGTTCGCTGGCTGGCTCCCTAGCTAACGTTAGGTGGTGTGACGTGATGTGTGTGATCTTACATGTTGTTTACCTAGTTGGGTTCATTGTTTACTTAGCTAGCTAGCTACATGTCTCAAGCTAAAAGGTACAACATCCGTTGAGTATGGCCGTTGTCAGTAAACGTCGGCAAAAAAAGCGCAATGGAAAGTGTTGCCAGCTGGTTAGGCTGTTTTCATGTGGAGGCTGTTTGGAGGGTGTGAACGATGCTGAATGGGTGTGGACAAAGAAGAGCTCTCTCTTACCGAAAACACAAAAATGACATTTTCTCCAAAAAGTGAGTTTACAAGTTGATCAACTTTCAAAGCAGAATTACTTTCCCATTGTTCCTCAATACAGTGTATGATATACAATTTTGTAGCTCTGAGAGTCGCTACATTTATACAAATGTAAAAATCAGAAATTCATATGTTGCTACATAAGACCGAATCCAGGTGGTGAGTCACATACAGTATGTTGGTAGATTTCAAGTGGATGTATAGATATATATATTTAAATATAGATATATATATATAATATAGTATAGATAATAAACTTAGAGCAGCAGCATATAGATATATATATTTAAATATAGATATATATATATAATATAGTATAGATAATAAACATAGAGCAGCAGCATATAGATATATATATATAATATAGTATAGATAATAAACATAGAGCAGCAGCATATAGATATATATATATATTATAGTATAGATAATAAACATAGAGCAGCAGCATATAGATATATATATATAATATAGTATAGATAATAAACATAGAGCAGCAGCATATAGATATATATATTTAAATATAGATATATATATATAATATAGTATAGATAATAAACATAGAGCAGCAGCATATAGATATATATATTTAAATATAGATATATATATATAATATAGTATAGATAATAAACATAGAGCAGCAGCATATAGATATATATATATAATATAGTATAGATAATAAACATAGAGCAGCAGCATATAGATATATATATATAATATAGTATAGATAATAAACATAGAGCAGCAGCATATAGATATATATATATTTTACGCTGCTGCTGCTCTCTCTATATTATATATATCTATCTACAGTGGGGCAAAAAAAAGTATTTAGTCAGCCACCAATTGTGCAAGTTCTCCCACTTAAAAAGATGAGAGAGGCCTGTAATTTTCATCATAGGTACACTTCAACTATGACAGTCAAAATGAGAAAAACAAATCCAGAAAATCACATTGTAGGATTTTCAATGAATTTATCTATCAAATTATGGTGCACAATTATGGTGCACAATTATGGTGCACAATTATGGTGCACAATTATGGTGCACAATTTTTTACCCCTCTGTAGATAGATATATATAATATAGAGAGAGTAGCAGCAGCGTAAAAGACAGTAGGGGGCAAATAGTAGCCATTTGATTAGCTGTTCAGGGGTTTTATGGCTTGGGGGTAGAAGCTGTTAACAAGTCTTTTGGACCTAGACTTGGCGCTCAGGTACCGCTTGGTATGTGTTAGGTTGTTGTGCTGTGGGATTGTCCTAGTGTTGATGAATGGGAGGTTGTTGTGCTGTGGGATGGTCCTAGCATCTTGGCATGTGTTAGCAGAGAGAACAGTCTATGACTGGGGTGTCACAAAACGAGGTACACACAGAAAGAACATGACTGGCCTGCACAGAGCCCTGACCTCAACCCCGTCGAACACCTTAGGGAGCCAGGCCTATTCGCTCAACACCAGTACGCAACAGCACTAACGTCCTTGTGGTTGAATGGTGGCAAGAGTCCGCTGCAATGTTCCAACACCTAGTGGGAAGCCTTCACAGACGAGTGAGAAGCCTTCACAGACGAGTGGGAAGCCTTCACAGACGAGTGGGAAGCCTTCACAGACGAGTGGAAAGCCTTCACAGACGAGTGGGAAGCCTTCACAGATGAGTGGGAAGCCTTCACAGACGAGTGGAAAGCCTTCACAGACGAGGGGAAAGCCTTCACAGACGAGTGGAAAGCCTTCACAGACGAGTGGGAAGCCTTCACAGACGAGTGGAAAGCCTTCACAGACGAGTGGAAAGCCTTCACAGACGAGTGGAAAGCCTTCACAGACGAGTGGAAAGCCTTCACAGACGAGTGGAAAGCCTTCACAGACGAGTGGAGCAGCAAAGTGGGGACAAACTTCCGGGACAGTTGGAGGTGGGGGGCAGTTGGGGGTGGGGGGCAGTTGGGGGGGGGGCAGTTGGAGGTGGGGGGGCAGTTGGAGGTGGGGGGCAGTTGGGGGGGGGGGGGGGGCAGTTGGAGGTGGGGGGCAGTTGGAGGTGGGGGGCAGTTGGGGGGGACAGTTGGGGGGGACAGTAAGAGGGGGAGAGTTGGAGGTGGGGGGCAGTTGGGGGGGGGGGCGACAGTTGGAGGTGGGGGGCAGTTGGGGGGGGGACAGTTGGAGGTGGGGGGCAGTTGGGGGGACAGTAAGAGGGGGAGAGTTGGAGGTGGTGGGCAGTTGGGGGGTGGGGGGAGGCAGTTGTTCTCCCCAGTCTGACTTTAAATATACTTATTTTGGGGGTCCTTCATCAAGGTAAGTGTTGCCTTGGTAAGTGTTGCCTTGGTGTCATGTGACGAACATGACTTTAGAGTGTGTGTCATCCTGTAGCACCAAATGTCACCCTTTCTATAGCACATGTCTATGTCATATTCAACATAATGGGTTATGTCACATTTGACATTGGTGACATTGGTGACACATTTATGAACCCTTTTTTTTTAAGCGTGACATGCTATAGATGAGTTGGAACACATTTATGTAGTGTTTATGAAGGCTTTATGAAGGCTTTATGAAGGCTTCATAAGCTGCATTTAATTTAAAGTGGGACCAGAATGGTCATTGGTGGAGTGATTTGGGGCACTGGGCTCCAAATAGACAGAGCAATTATTTATGTACAATATATTGTTCCAAGTTTCCCCCTTTGTCTTCCCCTCCCCCTTTTCTGAGGAGGCCTCTCCAAAGGCCTGTGCTGATGCCAATACACGGAGAGAGAGTGATTCAGCAGAAGAGAAAGAGAGAGAGAAAGAGACGTTGAGAGACCTAGGCAGATAGACAAACAAGGAGAGAGAGAGAGAGATACGGAGAGAGAGAGAGAACTAGGCAGATAGACAAACAAGGAGAGAGAGAGATACGGAGAGAGAGAACTAGGCAGATAGACAAACAAGGAGAGAGAGATACAGAGAGAGAAAGAGGGAGAGAGAGAGAGAGAGAGAGAGAGAGAGAGACAGAGCTAGAGAGAGAGAGAGACAGACAGAGAGAGAGACATAGAGAGAGAGAGAGACAGAGAGAGACATAGAGACAGAGAGAGAGACAGAGAGAGAGAGAGAGAGAGAGAGATACAGAGAGAGAGACAGAGAGAGAGAGAGAGAGAGAGAGAGAGAGCTAGAGAGAGAGAGAGAGAGAGAGAGACATAGAGAGAGAGAGGGAGAGAGAGAGAGAGACAGAGAGAGAGTAGGGAGAGATACAGAGAGAGAGAGAGAGAGAGAGAGAGAGAGAACTAGGCAGATCACAGAGAGCAAAAATATTCAACCACCAAGTTTCATAGTTCCTATATTTATGGAGTATTGCATTTTTGCACCGACTAGAGAGTATGATGTTCCACATAGCAGTCCAAGTACTGCAAATGGAGGTAAATTATCTCACTACTTATCACTAATTCTGGTGCAACAGATAGTCTTCGTTAGATACACACAGTCCCTGACAAATAAACAAGTAAATTAACCTGGTAAGGGATGGCTTCATCCATGCTGTCCATCACCCGTTGCAATCCATAGAGTTAGATAGAGGACTCATCTTTGTATCTGTGCCACTATAGTGTCTGTGACTCTGCACAGGCAGTTTACAGTAGTACATGTTCTCCTTCTTTTGTGTTTGAAAACAACGTAAAGCTAAATATTGGGTGACTTACTGATACAATTGGTGCTTGAGTCCTGAACCAAATACTGTGTGTCATTCATGTATTGTGTCCACTAGATGGCGGTGATATAGCTTAAAGCCATTTGCAAACCCTAGGCAACTGAATTTGAAGATACTCTGCTCGTTGGCTGATTGCTCCCAAACCCATAGGAATCCCCACTCTTTTAAAATAATGGTATTGTCCATACCAAAACAGGTTATATCCATCTAAGAGTCCTCTATCTGTCTCTATGTTGCAATCAGTGCAGCAGACACCAGCAAACAGCTGGGCTACTCCACCCAGGGCGATTGTTACAGGTCTGGCCCTCGTCTGGGAAAGACATTTAGAGGTTGTCAGAGTGTGAATGAGGGGACGAGAGAGAAAATATTATTTTGATTTGAAAACACCCGCCTGTAGCCAGAAAAAAGGTTTGGAACTGGGGAAGAGTTAGTTTAGGCTTTGACTTCGTATGTCGTTGTTTCAGACTGCTGTGGTCAGTGTTTTAATGAGACTCACACTAAACAGACAATGTTTCATTTACACGTAGGATCTCTGTTAGGTCCCCAATAAACCGGAGACATCACTCAGTCATCTGTCAGGTCCCCAAGAAACCGGGGACATCACTCATTCATCTGTCAGGTCCCCAATAAACCGTAATCATCACTCAGTCATCTGTCAGGTCCCCAATAAACCGTAATCATCACTCAGTCATCTGTCAGGTCCCCAATAAACTGGGGACATCACTCAGTCATCTGTCAGGTCCCCAATAAACTGGCGACATCACTCATTCATCTGTCAGGTCCCCAAGAAACTGGGGATATCACTCAGTCATCTGTCAGGTCCCCAATAAACTGGGGACATCACTCAGTCATCTGTCAGGTCCCCAATAAACTGGGGACATCACTCATTCATCTGTCAGGTCCCCAATAAACCGTAATCATCACTCAGTCATCTGTCAGGTCCCCAATAAACTGTAATCATCACTCAGTCATCTGTCAGGTCCCCAATAAACTGGGGACATCACTCAGTCATCTGTCAGGTCCCCAATAAACTGGCGACATCACTCATTCATCTGTCAGGTCCCCAATAAACTGGGGACATCACTCAGTCATCTGTCAGGTCCCCAAGAAACTGGGGACATCACTCATTCATCTGTCAGGTCCCCAATAAACCGGCGACATCACTCAGTCATCTGTCAGGTCCCCGAAAAACCGGGGACATCACTCATTCATCTGTCAGGTCCCCAATAAACCGTAATCATCACTCAGTCATCTGTCAGGTCCCCAAGAAACCGGGGACATCACTCATTCATCTGTCAGGTCCCCAAGAAACCGGCGACATCACTCATTCATCTGTCAGGTCCCCAATAAACTGGGGACATCACTCAGTCATCTGTCAGGTCCCCAAGAAACCGGGGACATCACTCATTCATCTGTCAGGTCCCCAAGAAACCGGGGACATCACTCATTCATCTGTCAGGTCCCCAATAAACCGGGGACATCACTCATTCATCTGTCAGGTCCCCAATAAACCGTAGACATCACTCAGTCATCTGTCAGGTCCCCAATAAACCGTAGACATCACTCAGTCATCTGTCAGGTCCCCAAGAAACCGGGGACATCACTCATTCATCTGTCAGGTCCCCAATAAACCGTAATCATCACTCAGTCATCTGTCAGGTCCCCAATAAACTGGGGACATCACTCAGTCATCTGTCAGGTCCCCAATAAACTGGGGACATCACTCAGTCATCTGTCAGGTCCCCAATAAACTGGGGACATCACTCATTCATCTGTCAGGTCCCCAAGAAACCGGGGACATCACTCATTCATCTGTCAGGTCCCCAAGAAACCGGCGACATCACTCATTCATCTGTCAGGTCCCCAATAAACCGGGGACATCACTCATTCGTATCTATTTGTTTTGTATTGTTTACCAGGTTACATTTTATCAGACACGCTTATCCAGAACATTTTACAGGAACAATTAGGGTAAGTTGCTTTTCTCAAGCTGGACACATCAGACAAGGTATTGAACAGCAATATGGTTTTGGAAAGTGTGGCATTTTCCATCGTAGTGTGAAACTTTAAACTACAAAGAGCTGTAAAGTTTTCCCCTAAATCTGCACAGGTCTTAGGCACCATCAACAAAACACAGTAAAATGGTAGCTGTCTCAATATGGCCTTTTAAATAAAAACTTACTAACATATCTCCATAATCAATTACAGGAACAAAAGTACTGGTCTGGGGTCAGTTGGTGGAGAGATATAATACTATAGGACTGGGTCAGTTGGTGGAGAGATATAATACTATAGGACTGGGGTCAGTTGGTGGAGAGATATAATACTATAGGACTGGGGTCAGTTGGTGGAGAGATATAATACTGTAGGACTGGGTCAGTTGGTGGAGAGATATAATACTATAGGACTGGGTCAGTTGGTGGAGAGATATAATACTATAGGACGGGGTCAGTTGGTGGAGAGATATAATACTATAGGACTGGGGTCAGTTGGTGGAGAGATATAATACTATAGGACTGGGTCAGTTGGTGGAGAGACATGAGGCTGTTTATAATACTGTAGGACTGGGTCAGTTGGTGGAGAGATATAATACTATAGGACTGGGGTCAGTTGGTGGAGAGACATAATACTGTAGGACTGGGTCAGTTGGTGGAGAGATATAATACTATAGGACTGGGGTCAGTTGGTGGAGAGATATAATACTATAGGACTGGGTCAGTTGGTGGAGAGATATAATACTATAGGACTTGGGTCAGTTGGTGGAGAGATATAATACTATAGGACTGGGGTCAGTTGGTGGAGAGATATAATACTATAGGACTGGGGTCAGTTGGTGGAGAGATATAATACTATAGGACTGGGGTCAGTTGGTGGAGAGATATAATACTATAGGACTGGGTCAGTTGGTGGAGAGATATAATACTGTAGGACTGGGTCAGTTGGTGGAGAGACATGAGGCTGTTTATAATACTGTAGGACTGGGTCCGTTGGTGGAGAGACATGAGGCTGTTTATAATACTGTAGGACTGGGTCAGTTGGTGGAGAGATATAATACTATAGGACTGGGTCAGTTGGTGGAGAGACATGAGGCTGTTTATAATACTGTAGGACTGGGGTCAGTTGGTGGAGAAATATAATACTATAGGACTGGGGTCAGTTGGTGGAGAGATATAATACTATAGGACTGGGTCAGTTGGTGGAGAGACATGAGGCTGTTTATAATACTGTAGGACTGGGTCAGTTGGTGGAGAGACATGAGGCTGTTTATAATACTGTAGGACTCGGTCAGTTGGTGGAGAGATATGAGGCTGTTTATAATACTGTAGGACTGGGTCAGTTGGTGGAGAGATATAATACTATAGGACTGGGTCAGTTGGTGGAGAGACATGAGGCTGTTTATAATACTGTAGGACTGGGTCAGTTGGTGGAGAGATATAATACTATAGGACTGGGTCAGTTGGTGGAGAGACATGAGGCTGTTTATAATACTGTAGGACTGGGTCAGTTGGTGGAGAGATATAATACTATAGGACTGGGGTCAGTTGGTGGAGAGATATAATACTATAGGACTGGGTCAGTTGGTGGAGAGATATAATACTATAGGACTGGGTCAGTTGGTGGAGAGATATAATACTATAGGACTGGGTCAGTTGGTGGAGAGACATGAGGCTGTTTATAATACTGTAGGACTGGGTCAGTTGGTGGAGAGACACGAGGCTGTTTATAATACTGTAGGACTGGGGTCAGTTGGTGGAGAGACATGAGGCTGTTTATAATACTGTAGGACTGGGTCAGTTGGTGGAGAGACATGAGGCTGTTTATAATACTGTAGGACTGGGTCAGTTGGTGGAGAGATATAATACTGTAGGACTGGGTCAGTTGGTGGAGAGATATAATACTATAGGACTGGGTCAGTTGGTGGAGAGACATGAGTCTGTTTATAATACTGTAGGACTGGGTCAGTTGGTGGAGAGACATGAGGCTGTTTATAATACTGTAGGACTGGGTCAGTTGGTGGAGAGATATAATACTATAGGACTGGGGTCAGTTGGTGGAGAGATATAATACTATAGGACTGGGGTCAGTTGTTGGAGAGATATAATACTATAGGACTGGGGTCAGTTGGTGGAGAGATATAATACTATAGGACTGGGTCAGTTGGTGGAGAGATATAATACTGTAGGACTGGGTCAGTTGGTGGAGAGACATGCGGCTGTTTATAATACTGTAGGACTGGGTCAGTTGGTGGAGAGACATGAGGCTGTTTATAATACTGTAGGACTGGGTCAGTTGGTGGAGAGATATAATACTATAGGACTGGGTCAGTTGGTGGAGAGACATGAGGCTGTTTATAATACTGTAGGACTGGGTCAGTTGGTGGAGAGATATAATACTATAGAACTGGGGTCAGTTGGTGGAAAGATATAATACTATAGGACTGGGGTCAGTTGTTGGAGAGATATAATACTATAGGACTGGGGTCAGTTGGTGGAGAGATATAATACTATAGGACTGGGTCAGTTGGTGGAGAGATATAATACTGTAGGACTGGGTCAGTTGGTGGAGAGACATGAGGCTGTTTATAATACTGTAGGACTGGGTCAGTTGGTGGAGAGACATGAGGCTGTTTATAATACTGTAGGACTGGGTCAGTTGGTGGAGAGATATAATACTATAGGACTGGGTCAGTTGGTGGAGAGACATGAGGCTGTTTATAATACTGTAGGACTGGGGTCAGTTGGTGGAGAAATATAATACTATAGGACTGGGGTCAGTTGGTGGAGAGATATAATACTATAGGACTGGGTCAGTTGGTGGAGAGACATGAGGCTGTTTATAATACTGTAGGACTGGGTCAGTTGGTGGAGAGACATGAGGCTGTTTATAATACTGTAGGACTGGGGTCAGTTGGTGGAGAGACATGAGGCTGTTTATAATACTGTAGGACTGGGTCAGTTGGTGGAGAGACATGAAGCTGTTTATAATACTGTAGGACTGGGTCAGTTGGTGGAGAGATATAATACTATAGGACTGGGTCAGTTGGTGGAGAGACATGAGTCTGTTTATAATACTGTAGGACTGGGTCAGTTGGTGGAGAGATATAATACTATAGGACTGGGGTCAGTTGGTGGAGAGACATGAGGCTGTTTATAATACTGTAGGACTGGGTCAGTTGGTGGAGAGATATAATACTATAGGACTGGGTCAGTTGGTGGAGAGACATGAGGCTGTTTATAATACTGTAGGACTGGGTCAGTTGGTGGAGAGACATGAGGCTGTTTATAATACTGTAGGACTGGGTCAGTTGGTGGAGAGACATGAGTCTGTTTATAATACTGTAGGACTGGGTCAGTTGGTGGAGAGATATAATACTATAGGACTGGGTCAGTTGGTGGAGAGATATAATACTATAGGACTGGGTCAGTTGGTGGAGAGATATAATACTATAGGACTGGGTCAGTTTGTGGAGAGATATAATACTATAGGACTGGGTCAGTTGGTGGAGAGATATAATACTATAGGACTGGGTCAGTTGGTGGAGAGACATGAGGCTGTTTATAATACTGTAGGACTGGGTCAGTTGGTGGAGAGATATAATACTATAGGACTGGGGTCAGTTGGTGGAGAGATATAACACTATAGGACTGGGTCAGTTGGTGGAGAGATATAATACTATAGGACTGGGTCGGTTGGTGGAGAGATATAATACTATAGGACTGGGTCAGTTGGTGGAGAGACATGAGGCTGTTTATAATACTGTAGGACTGGGTCAGTTGGTGGAGAGACATGAGGCTGTTTATAATACTGTAGGACTGGGTCAGTTGGTGGAGAGACATGAGGCTGTTTATAATACTGTAGGACTGGGTCAGTTGGTGGAGAGACATGAGGCTGTTTATAATACTATAGGACTGGGTCAGTTGGTGGAGAGACATGAGGCTGTTTATAATACTGTAGGACTGGGTCAGTTGGTGGAGAGACATGAGGGTGTTTATAATACTGTAGGACTGGGTCAGTCGGTGGAGAGATATAATACTATAGGACTGGGGTCAGTTGGTGGAGAGATATAATACTATAGGACTGGGTCAGTTGGTGGAGAGACATGAGGCTGTTTATAATACTGTAGGACTGGGTCAGTTGGTGGAGAGATATAATACTATAGGACTGGGGTCAGTTGGTGGAGAGACATAATACTGTAAGGACTGGGTCAGTTGGTGGAGAGATATAATACTATAGGACTGGGGTCAGTTGGTGGAGAGATATAATACTATAGGACTGGGTCAGTTGGTGGAGAGATATAATACTATAGGACTGGGGTCAGTTGGTGGAGAGATATAATACTATAGGACTGGGGTCAGTTGGTGGAGAGATATAATACTATAGGACTGGGTCAGTTGGTGGAGAGATATAATACTATAGGACTGGGGTCAGTTGGTGGAGAGATATAATACTATAGGACTGGGGTCAGTTGGTGGAGAGATATAATACTATAGGACTGGGGTCAGTTGGTGGAGAGATATAATACTATAGGACTGGGGTCAGTTGGTGGAGAGATATAATACTATAGGACTGGGTCAGTTGGTGGAGAGACATGAGGCTGTTTATAATACTGTAGGACTGGGTCAGTTGGTGGAGAGACATGAGGCTGTTTATAATACTGTAGGACTGGGTCAGTTGGTGGAGAGATATAATACTATAGGACTGGGTCAGTTGGTGGAGAGACATGAGGCTGTTTATAATACTGTAGGACTGGGGTCAGTTGGTGGAGAAATATAATACTATAGGACTGGGGTCAGTTGGTGGAGAGATATAATACTGTAGGACTGGGTCAGTTGGTGGAGAGATATAATACTATAGGACTGGGGTCAGTTGGTGGAGAGATATAATACTATAGGACTGGGTCAGTTGGTGGAGAGATATAATACTATAGGACTGGGTCAGTTGGTGGAGAGATATAATACTATAGGACTGGGTCAGTTGGTGGAGAGACATGAGGCTGTTTATAATACTGTAGGACTGGGTCAGTTGGTGGAGAGACACGAGGCTGTTTATAATACTGTAGGACTGGGGTCAGTTGGTGGAGAGACATGAGGCTGTTTATAATACTGTAGGACTGGGTCAGTTGGTGGAGAGACATGAGGCTGTTTATAATACTGTAGGACTGGGTCAGTTGGTGGAGAGATATAATACTGTAGGACTGGGTCAGTTGGTGGAGAGATATAATACTATAGGACTGGGTCAGTTGGTGGAGAGACATGAGGCTGTTTATAATACTGTAGGACTGGGTCAGTTGGTGGAGAGATATAATACTATAGGACTGGGGTCAGTTGGTGGAGAGATATAATACTATAGGACTGGGTCAGTTGGTGGAGAGATATAATACTATAGGACTGGGTCAGTTGGTGGAGAGATATAATACTATAGGACTGGGTCAGTTGGTGGAGAGATATAATACTATAGGACTGGGTCAGTTGGTGGAGAGATATAATACTATAGGACTGGGGTCAGTTGGTGGAGAGATATAATACTATAGGACTGGGTCAGTTGGTGGAGAGACATGAGGCTGTTTATAATACCATAGGACTGGGTCAGTTGGTGGAGAGATAAAATACTATTGGACTGGGTCAGTTGGATGAGAGACATGAGGCTGTTTATAATACCATAGGACTGGGGTCAGTTGGTGGAGAGACATGAGGCTGTTTATAATACTGTAGGACTGGGTCAGTTGGTGGAGAGACATGAGGCTGTTTATAATACCATAGGACTGGGTCAGTTGGTGGAGAGATATAATACTATAGGACTGGGTCAGTTGGTGGAGAGACACGAGGCTGTTTATAATACTGTAGGACTGGGTCAGTTGGTGGAGAGACATGAGGCTGTTTATAATACCATAGGACTGGGGCAGTTGGTGGAGAGATATAATACTATAGGACTGGGGTCAGTTGGTGGAGAGATATAATACTATAGGACTGGGTCAGTTGGTGGAGAGACATGAAAAGATTTGGCATGGGTCCTCAGATCCTCAAGAGGTTATACAGCTGCAACATCGAGAGCTTCCTGACTGGTTGCATCACTGCCTGATAAGGCAATTGCTCGGCCCCCGACAGCAAGGCACTACAGAGGGTAGTTGGAACGGCCCAGTACATCACTGGGGCAAAGCTGCCTGCCATCCAGGACCTCTACACCAGGCGGTGTCAGAGGAAGGCCTTCAAAATTGTCAAAGACCCCAGCCACCCCAGTCATAGAATGTTATCTCTACCTCCGCATTGCAAGCGGTACCGGAGTACCTTTTTGTCGAGGACAAAAAGGCTCCTCAACAGTTTTTAACCCCAAACCATAAGACTCCTGAACAGGTAATCAAATATCTACCTGTCTATTAGCATTTGTGGAATATTATTTGCACATCTAATAAAAAATAAAAACTGGTCGCTAGGTGTATTGAAGGCCATAAGCAAATAGATCAACTGGGATATGACTAAAAAATAGTTCATCAGGGTGATTTTTTCCACAAATTGAAAGATGTTTTCCATCGTAGCAAGATCTTATTTATGTTTTAGCTTTCTATAAAAATGTATTGTCGTGAGATCATTTCTTTCTTTCAGGATATGAATACCGAGTCTGTCCACATCCCATTCAGACCATTTTATTGGTAAACTACACGGTAATGTAAAAGTTATATTCTTTTGTGACCCAATTATAAACTGGGTGGTTCGAGCCCTGAATGCTGATTGGCTGAAAGCCATGGTATAACCAAATGTATTCCACGGGTCAAACAGTTGTTTTTACTGCTCTAATTACCTTGGTAACCAGTTTATAATAGAAATAAGGAGTTTGTGGTATATGGCCAATATACCGCGGCTAACGGCTGTATTCAGGCACTCCATGTAGCGTTGTGCCTAAGAACAGCCCCTAGCCGTGGTATATTGGCCATATACCACACCTCCTCAGACCTTATTGCTTAAAGATAGTACACTTGGTTGAAATCCAGAGAGAAAAAGTATCTAGATCCTCTATGAGGCTGTGGATTTAAAAGAAAACATCAGCGTACAACGACACCTTCGTTTTTAGGCCACGGATTTCTAGTCCCTTATATTATTGTTGGATCTGATTTCATCAACATTTCAATGGCCATAATAAATACACTGTATTTGGAAAGTTTTCAGACCCCTTGACATTTTCCACATTTTGTTACGTTACAGCCTTATTCTACAATGTATTCAATTGTTGTTGTTTTTCTCCTCATCAATCTACACACAATACCCCATAATGACATCACAATACCCCATAATGACATCGCAATACCCCATAATGACATCACAATACCCCATAATGACATCACAATACCCCATAATGACATCACAATACCCCATAATGACATCACAATACTCCAAAATGACATCACAATACCCCATAATGACATCACAATACCCCATAATGACAAAGCAAAAACAGGTTCTTAGAAATGTGTGCAAATGTTTATAAAAAAAAAATGAAATATCACATTTACATAAGTATTCAGACCTTTTACTCAGTACTTTGTTGAAGCACCTTTGGCAGCGATTACAGCCTTGAGTCTTATTGGGTATGACGCTACAAGCTTGGCACACCTGTATTTGGGGAGTTTCTCCCATTCTTCTCTGCAGATGCTCTCATGCTGAGGTTGGATTGGGAGCGTCGCTGCACAGCTATTTTCAGAGATGTTCGAACGGGTTCAAGTCCAGCCTCTGGCTGGGGCTCTTAAGGACATTCAGAGACCTGTCCCGCGTTGTCTTGGCTGTGTGCTTAGGGTCGTTGTCCTGTTGGAAGGTCAACTTTCACCCGCGTCTGAAGTCCTGAGTGCGCTGGAGCAGGTTTTCTAGTCTCCCAGTCCCTGCGTTGAAAAACATCCCAACAACATAGTGCTGCCACCACCATGCTTCACTGTAGGGATGGTGCCAGGTTTCCTCCAGACGTGACTCTTGACATTCAGGCCAGAAAATCTTGTTTCTCATGGTCTGAGTTTTTTAGATGCCTTTTGGCAAACTCCAAGTGGGCTGTCATTTGCCTTTTTACTAAGGAGTGGCATCTGTCTGGCCACTCTACCATTAAGGCCTGATTGGTGGAGTGCTGCAGAGATGATTGTCGTTCTGGAAGATTCTCCCATCTCCACAGAGGAACGCTGGAGCTCTGTCAGAGTGACCATCGGGTTCTTGGTCACCTCCCTGTCATAGTGGAGAACAGAAAGGACAACGCTGCACACTGCTGCTCCCAGGTGATATTTATTCATAACAACACCCATCAAGCATCCGTATCCCAGGTGGGGGTGTCGTAACGTTGATTCTCATTAAATGTGAAGACTGTATATTATCAAATCAATTCTCTATGTAATTAAACTAATCGGGGAGTCGGGGCACCACAGGAAAAATATTTAAAGAGTATCTATTTTCCCGAATTTCATATCTTATCAATTACAATCACTTATTAATGTATTATAACCTCATCAGTCATATTCTGAATGTCACTCTTGGATATCTGCGCGCACCCTAGCATATATCATGAATCAGCGATATACAAATTGGCTGAAATATTTTTTTTTACTAACTAACTTTGAAATCAATCACAGAATTACATAAACACACACACAACAGGTCATACATTGGTTACTGACATGACACACTGAAAAATCCTGAGTCGGCAATGATGGCTTGGTAGACAAAGGAAAGAGGTGGGGACAGTTCCAGAGCTGGAAACTCAGAGAGGATTCACTGTAATACAGTTCATAACTACACTCGTGAAATTCTAATATTTTGAAAATGAACAGTCGCTAATTCGAAAATAAATAGCAATTTACATATTTACGAGTGTATGCCATTGTTGTCTCTCTCTGCGATCGCCGGTCCGTCTGCTGGATAGTCAGTCGACAGAAAGCCTCTGGTTTGTCTACCAAAGATCAAAGTCTGTCAGAGTTGTAGGTTGTTATAATGGATACTTTAGAGGTTGATTCGTGAATGTTCTTAGATTGGATGCGTTTACCAGACTAAAGTACTTAAACAGCTGCAGCCTGAATAATTGTTCTTTAGTTTGTAGATTTCTTAGCCATTTCAACGTGGTAATGAGTATCTCATTTAGAAGGCCAACACCACATTACATCTTCTCACAAATAGGTTCATATTCATATTCACTCGTAGATTTTATACAACCATCAGATGCAAACAGCATAACTAAGAAGTGTACAAAGACACAGTAATGTCTGTTTCCTGTTCTTCATGAGATCACCAAATGAAATACACTCGACATGACTGTCCCTTAGGTGTCCACGGACCATTCCCCCATACTCAAAAATAGCAATATTGTTTAATTCTCCAATTTTTGGGGATTAGGAGTTTTGGCAAGAAGAATGTCTTTGTTCTACATAGGCTCTCTCTCTCAGTACTCCATGGCAGCGAAGAGAGAGTTTCTGCCAGGAATTTATGACTGGTGTAAAACCTGTGGAGGGAGAGCGAGTGAGAGAGGCGGGCAGCCACGAAGGGCCATGTCGTGACAGGGCAGTACTCAGTGACATCACTTCCTGATACAGGAGGTCAAAAAAAGGCATAACATAGGTTCACAATATTAACATTCATTGTATAAAAATATATGATCATACGCAAGGTATGTGATCAATATTATAATAATATACGATAATATACATACACACACAATATTCAGTTGGATAAAAAAAACACAATTTGGATATAGTGAAACTATAAAAACGGTTTCGAGAGAGACAGAGAGAGAGAGAGAGAGACAGAGAGAGAGAGACAGAGAGAGAGAGAGAGACAGAGAGAGAGAGAGAGAGAGACAGAGAGAGAGAGAGAGACAGAGAGAGAGAGAGAGACAGAGAAAGAGAGAGAGAGAGACAGAGAGAGAGAGACAGAGACAGAGAAAGAGAGAGACAGAGAAAGAGAGAGAGAGAGAGAGAGAGACAGAGAGAGAGAGACAGAGAAAGAGAGAGACAGAGAAAGAGAGAGAGAGAGAGACAGAGAGAGAGAGACAGAGAAAGAGAGAGACAGAGAAAGAGAGAGACAGAGAAAGAGAGAGAGAGACAGAGAGAGAGAGAAATCCAAATCCAATTTTGAAAAACTCCACGAGAAAAGGGCAACCAGTGAAGAACAAACACCATTGTAAATACAACCCATATTTATGCTTATTTATTTTATCTTGTGTCCTTTAGCCATTTGTACATTGTTAGAACACTGTATATATATATAATATGACATTTGTAATGTCTTTACTGTTTTGAAACTTCTGTATGTGTAATGTTTACTGTTAATTTTTGTTGTTTTTCACTTTATATATTCACTTTGTATGTTGTCTACCTCACTTGCTTTGGCAATGTTAACACATGTTTCCCATGCCAATAAAGCCCTTGAATTGAATTGAATTTAATTGATATAGTGAAACTATAAAAACGGTTTCAAGTCAAACTCCTCGTTAAGGCCAAGAGGAGACAGTCTGTGGATCCAGAAAGATTCCTTTGCAGAAGTTTCCTCTCAGAGCGACCATCGGGTTCTTGATCAACTCCTTGACCAAGGCCCTTCTCCACCGACTGCTCAGTTTGGACCAGCGGCCAGCTCTAGGAAGAGTCTTGGTGGTTCCAAACTTCTTCCATTTACGAATGATGGAGGCCACTGTGTTCTTGAGGACCTTCAATGCTGCAGAAATATTTTGGTACCCTTTTCCAGATCTGCGCCTCGACACAATCCTCTCTCAGAGCTTTACAGACAATTCCTAATTCCTTCGACTTCATGGCTTGGTTTTTGCTCTGACGTGCACTGTCAACTTTGGGACCTTACATAGACCAATGTGTTCTTTTCCAAATCAGGCTCTGGACACCCAGACAGACGGACAGAAGGGTTCACCTCAGGAATAAGGGTGCATCCCAAAGACAGACAGACAGGAGGGTTCACCTCAGGAATAAGGGTGCATCCCAAAGACAGACAGACAGGAGGGTTCACCTCAGGAATAAGGGTGCATCCCAAAGACAGACAGACAGGAGGGTTCACCTCAGGAATAAGGGTGCATCCCAAAGACAGACAGACAGGAGGGTTCACCTCAGGAATAAGGGTGCATCCCAAAGACAGACAGACAGGAGGGTTCACCTCAGGAATAAGGGTGCATCCCAAAGACAAACAGACAGGAGGGTTCACCTCAGGAATAAGGGTGCATCCCAAAGACAGACAGACAGGAGGGTTCACCTCAGGAATAAGGGTGCATCCCAAAGACAGACAGACAGAAGGGTTCACCTCAGGAATAAGGGTGCATCCCAAAGACAGACAGACAGAAGGGTTCACCTCAGGAATAAGGGTGCATCCCACAGACAGACAGACAGGAGGGTTCACCTCAGGAATAAGGGTGCATCCCACAGACAGACAGACAGGAGGGTTCCCCTCAGGAATAAGGGTGCATCCCACAGACAGACAGGAGGGTTCACCTCAGGAATAAGGGTGCATCCCAAAGACAGACAGACAGGAGGGTTCACCTCAGGAATAAGGGTGCATCCCACAGACAGACAGACAGAAGGGTTCACCTCAGGAATAAGGGTGCATCCCACAGACAGACAGACAGGAGGGTTCCCCTCAGGAATAAGGGTGCATCCCACAGACAGACAAGAGGGTTCACCTCAGGAATAAGGGTGCATCCCAAAGACAGACAGACAGGAGGGTTCACCTCAGGAATAAGGGTGCATCCCACAGACAGACAGACAGGAGGGTTCACCTCAGGAATAAGGGTGCATCCCACAGACAGACAGACAGGAGGGTTCCCCTCAGGAATAAGGGTGCATCCCACAGACAGACAGGAGGGTTCACCTCAGGAATAAGGGTGCATCCCAAAGACAGACAGACAGGAGGGTTCACCTCAGGAATAAGGGTGCATCCCACAGACAGACAGACAGAAGGGTTCACCTCAGGAATAAGGGTGCATCCCAAAGACAGACAGACAGGAGGGTTCACCTCAGGAATAAGGGTGCATCCCAAAGACAGACAGACAGGAGGGTTCACCTCAGGAATAAGGGTGCATCCCAAAGACAGACAGACAGGAGGGTTCACCTCAGGAATAAGGGTGCATCCCAAAGACAAACAGACAGGAGGGTTCACCTCAGGAATAAGGGTGCATCCCAAAGACAGACAGACAGGAGGGTTCACCTCAGGAATAAGGGTGCATCCCAAAGACAGACAGACAGAAGGGTTCACCTCAGGAATAAGGGTGCATCCCAAAGACAGACAGACAGAAGGGTTCACCTCAGGAATAAGGGTGCATCCCACAGACAGACAGACAGGAGGGTTCACCTCAGGAATAAGGGTGCATCCCACAGACAGACAGACAGGAGGGTTCCCCTCAGGAATAAGGGTGCATCCCACAGACAGACAGGAGGGTTCACCTCAGGAATAAGGGTGCATCCCAAAGACAGACAGACAGAAGGGTTCACCTCAGGAATAAGGGTGCATCCCAAAGACAGACAGACAGAAGGGTTCACCTCAGGAATAAGGGTGCATCCCAAAGACAGACAGACAGAAGGGTTCACCTCAGGAATAAGGGTGCATCCCACAGACAGACAGACAGGAGGGTTCCCCTCAGGAATAAGGGTGCATCCCACAGACAGACAGACAGGAGGGTTCCCCTCAGGAATAAGGGTGCATCCCAAAGACAAACAGACAGGAGGGTTCCCCTCAGGAATAAGGGTGCATCCCACAGACAGACAGACAGGAGGGTTCCCCTCAGGAATAAGGGTGCATCCCAAAGACAAACAGACAGGAGGGTTCACCTCAGGAATAAGGGTGCATCCCAAAGACAGACAGACAGGAGGGTTCCCCTCAGGAATAAGGGTGCATCCCACAGACAGACAGACAGGAGGGTTCACCTCAGGAATAAGGGTGCATCCCAAAGACAGACAGACAGAAGGGTTCACCTCAGGAATAAGGGTGCATCCCAAAGACAGACAGACAGGAGGGTTCCCCTCAGGAATAAGGGTGCATCCCACAGACAGACAGGAGGGTTCACCTCAGGAATAAGGGTGCATCCCAAAGACAGACAGACAGAAGGGTTCACCTCAGGAATAAGGGTGCATCCCACAGACAGACAGAAGGGTTCCCCTCAGGAATAAGGGTGCATCCCACAGACAGACAGAAGGGTTCCCCTCAGGAATAAGGGTGCATCCCACAGACAGACAGAAGGGTTCACCTCAGGAATAAGGGTGCATCCCAAAGACAGACAGACAGAAGGGTTCCCCTCAGGAATAAGGGTGCACCCCTTGACTTTATGATGAATTACTGTTGCCTAGGGCCCCGAGGGGATTTTGAGCGGTTCTGGACCGGTTCCGACTGACATTTTGGTGTACAGAGCGCTCTGTGAACGCCGAAGGGTCCAGTGCCTTTATAATGCCAGAAAGACCAAATCTTTCTGCTTTCTGTTTCCACTTTGTCAGCTGACTTGAAGTGTCAGGTGTCACACCCCAGATTTGCATAGGGAGTGGTCTATCCAGACAAAGAATCGATTTGCTCTTTTCTTTTCTTCTCTGAATTTGCTCTTCTCTGAATTTGCTCTTCGCTTCTCAGCAGCCTGAGAGATGACATATTAAAGGTGACCGTGTAGCAGATCCAGCAGTCATATTTTCAGCCAGACTTAGAGCTCTCAACATTAAACAATACTAAATAATTCTATAGAGGTGAAGCACGATCACTTTCTCTTGATCACAGAGGGACAAAATCACTCCTGCGTTGCTCAGAAAATGCTCTGTCGTTAGTTTAAATAAAATGGGGTCAAATTTTCTTTCATATTCATTTTACGGTTATAAGAAAGGTGAAATATTATAACATTATATTATAGTGAAATATTATAGTAAGTCATTTATAATTTGATTGCGGGTACATTTTAATCCCTATTCTCCCACTTTTGTCGAATTGGAAAAAAACATAATATTGTAATATTTGTATATATTTTCACAACGTTTGTACTGTGTACTTGACGTTATGTCCTCAAAAGCGAATACAGCATTTTATTTAAAAAAATACCAGGTCAACAGTAGTGTACTATATAGGGCCCTGGTCTACAGTAGTGTACTATATAGGGCCCTGGTCTACAGTAGTGTACTATATAGGGCCCTGGTCTACAGTAGTGTACTATATAGGGCCCTGGTCTACAGTAGTGTACTATATAGGGCCCTGGTCTACAGTAGTGTACTATATAGGGTCCTGGTCTACAGTAGTGTACTATATAGGGCCCTGGTCTACAGTAGTGTACTATATAGGGCCCTGGTCTACAGTAGTGTACTATATAGGGCCCTGGTCTACAGTAGTGTACTATATAGGGCCCTGGTCTACAGTAGTGTACTATATAGGGCCCTGGTCTACAGTAGTGTACTATATAGGGCCCTGGTCTACACTAGTGTTCTATATAGGGTCCTGGTCTACAGTAGTGTACTATATAGGGCCCTGGTCTACAGTAGTGTACTATATAGGGCCCTGGTCTACAGTAGTGTACTATATAGGGCCCTGGTCTACAGTAGTGTACTATATAGGGCCCTGGTCTACAGTAGTGTACTATATAGGGCCCTGGTCTACAGTAGTGTTCTATATAGGGTCCTGGTCTACAGTAGTGTACTATATAGGGCCCTGGTCTACAGTAGTGTACTATATAGGGCCCTGGTCTACAGTAGTGTACTATGTAGGGCTCTGGTCTACAGTAGTATACTATATAGGGCCCTGATCTACAGTAGTGTTCTATATAGGGTCCTGGTCTACAGTAGTGTACTATATAGGGCCCTGGTCTACAGTAGTGTACTATATAGGGCCCTGGTCTACAGTAGTGTACTATATAGGGCCCTGGTCTACAGCAGTGTACTATATAGGGCCCTGGTCTATAGTAGTGTACTATATAGGGCCCTGGTCTACAGTAGTGTACTATATAGGGTCCTGGTCAACAGTAGTGTACTATATAGGGCCCTGGTCTACAGTAGTGTACTATATAGGGCCCTGGTCTACAGTAGTGTACTATATAGGGCCCTGGTCTACAGTAGTGTACTATATAGGGCCCTGGTCTACACTAGTGTTCTATATAGGGTCCTGGTCTACAGTAGTGTACTATATAGGGCCCTGGTCTACAGTAGTGTACTATATAGGGCCCTGGTCTACAGTAGTGTACTATATAGGGCCCTGGTCTACAGTAGTGTACTATATAGGGCCCTGGTCTACAGTAGTGTACTATATAGGGCCCTGGTCTACAGTAGTGTTCTATATAGGGTCCTGGTCTACAGTAGTGTACTATATAGGGCCCTGGTCTACAGTAGTGTACTATATAGGGCCCTGGTCTACAGTAGTGTACTATATAGGGCCCTGGTCTACAGTAGTGTACTATATAGGGCCCTGGTCTACAGTAGTGTACTATATAGGGCCCTGGTCTACAGTAGTGTACTATATAGGGCCCTGGTCAACAGTAGTGTACTATATAGGGCCCTGGTCTACAGTAGTGTACTATGTAGGGCCCTGGTCTACAGGAGTTTACTAAATAGGGCCCTGGTCAACAGTAGTGTACTAAATAGGGCCCTGGTCAACAGCAGTGTACTAAATAGGGCCCTGGTCTACAGTAGTGTACTATATAGGGCCTTGGTCAACAGTAGTGTACTAAATAGGGCCCTGGTCTACAGTAGTGTACTATATAGGGCCCTGGTCAACAGTAGTGTACTATATAGGGCCCTGGTCAACAGTAGTGTACTATATAGGGCCCTGGTCTACAGTAGTGTACTATATAGGGCCCTGGTCTACAGTAGTGTACTATATAGGGCCCTGGTCTACAGTAGTGTACTATATACGGCCTTGGTCAACAGTAGTGTACTATATAGGGCCTTGGTCAACAGTAGTGTACTATATAGGGCTTTTCAGCTGCTTGCCATGTAATGAAGGTGGTGCAGAGGTCTGTTATTACAATCATACAGACCTCATTGGCTGAGTGCACAAGGCCAGCACAGTGTACAGTACTATATACGGTAATGCTGTTCCTGAAGCATAGCCTGGAAAGATTAACAACCTATAAACTGATACTCTAGATTCACAACCTATAGACTGATACTCTAGATTCACAACCTATAGACTGATACCTTAGATTCACAACCTATAGACTGATACTCTAGATTCACAACCTAAAGACTGACACTGTAGATTCACAGCCTGATACTGTAGATTCACAACCTATAGACTGATACTGTAGATTCACAACCTATAGACTGATACCTTAGATTCACAACCTATAGACTGATACCTTAGATTCACAACCTATAGACTGATACCTTAGATTCACAACCTAAAGACTGACACTGTAGATTCACAACCTGATACTGTAGATTCACAACCTATAGACTGATACTGTAGATTCACAACCTATAGACTGATACCTTAGATTCACAACCTATAGACTGATACCTTAGATTCACAACCTATAGACTGATACCTTAGATTCACAACCTATAGACTGATACCTTAGATTCACAACCTATAGACTGATACCTTAGATTCACAACCTAAAGACTGACACTGTAGATTCACAACCTGATACTGTAGATTCACAACCTATAGACTGATACTGTAGATTCACAACCTATAGACTGATACCTTAGATTCACAACCTATAGACTGATACCTTAGATTCACAACCTATAGACTGATATCTTAGATTCACAACCTAAAGACTGACACTGTAGATTCACAACCTGATACTGTAGATTCACAACCTATAAACTGATACCTTAGATTCACAACCTAAAGACTGACACTGTAGATTCACAACCTGATACTGTAGATCCACAACCTATAGACTGATACTGTAGATTCACAAAATGATACTGTAGATTCACAACCTATAGACTGACACTGTAGATTCACAACCTGATACTGTAGATTCACAACCTGATACTGTAGATTCACAACCTGATACTGTAGATCCACAACCTATAGACTGATACCTTAGATTCACAACCTAAAGACTGACACTGTAGATTCACAACCTGATACTGTAGATTCACAACCTATAGACTGATACTGTAGATTCACAACCTGATACTGTAGATTCACAACCTGATACTGTAGATTCACAACCTATAGACTGATACCTTAGATTCACAACCTATAGACTGATACCTTAGATTCACAACCTATCGACTGATACTGTAGATTCACAACCTATAGACTGATACCTTAGATTCACAACCTGATACCGTAGATTCACAACCTATCGACTGATACTGTAGATTCACAACCTGATACTGTAGATTCACAACCTGATACTGTAGATTCACAACCTATCGACTGATACTGTAGATTCACAACCTGATACTGTAGATTCACAACCTATAGACTGATATTGTAGATTCACAACCTATAGACTGATACTGTAGATTCACAACCTATAGACTGATACCTTAGATTCACAACCTATAGCCTGATACCTTAGATTCACAACCTATAGACTGATACCTTAGATTCACAACCTAAAGACTGACAGTGTAGATTCACAACCTGATACTGTAGATTCACAACCTGATACTGTAGATTCACAACCTATAGACTGATACTGTAGATTCACAACCTGATACTGTAGATTCACAACCTGATACTGTAGATTCACAACCTATAGACTGATACTGTAGATTCACAACCTATAGACTGATACTGTAGATTCACAACCTATAGACTGATACCTTAGATTCACAACCTATAGACTGATACCTTAGATTCACAACCTATAGACTGATACCTTAGATTCACAACCTAAAGACTGACACTGTAGATTCACAACCTGATACTGTAGATTCACAACCTATAAACTGATACCTTAGATTCACAACCTAAAGACTGACACTGTAGATTCACAACCTGATACTGTAGATCCACAACCTATAGACTGATACTGTAGATTCACAACCTGATACTGTAGATTCACAACCTATAGACTGATACCTTAGATTCACAACCTAAAGACTGACACTGTAGATTCACAACCTGATACTGTAGATTCACAACCTATAGACTGATACTGTAGATTCACAACCTGATACTGTAGATTCACAACCTGATACTGTAGATTCACAACCTATAGACTGATACTGTAGATTCACAACCTGATACTGTAGATTCACAACCTATAGACTGATACCTTAGATTCACAACCTATAGACTGATACCTTAGATTCACAACCTATCGACTGATACTGTAGATTCACAACCTATAGACTGATACCTTAGATTCACAACCTGATACCGTAGATTCACAACCTATCGACTGATACTGTAGATTCACAACCTGATACTGTAGATTCACAACCTGATACTGTAGATCCACAACCTATAGACTGATACCTTAGATTCACAACCTAAAGACTGACACTGTAGATTCACAACCTGATACTGTAGATTCACAACCTATAGACTGATACTGTAGATTCACAACCTGATACTGTAGATTCACAACCTGATACTGTAGATTCACAACCTGATACTGTAGATTCACAACCTGATACTGTAGATTCACAACCTATAGACTGATACTGTAGATTCACAACCTGATACTGTAGATTCACAACCTGATACTGTAGATTCACAACCTATAGACTGATACCTTAGATTCACAACCTATAGACTGATACCTTAGATTCACAAACTATCGACTGATACTGTAGATTCACAACCTATAGACTGATACCTTAGATTCACAACCTGATACCGTAGATTCACAACCTATCGACTGATACTGTAGATTCACAACCTGATACTGTAGATTCACAACCTGATACTGTAGATTCACAACCTGATACTGTAGATTCACAACCTATCGACTGATACCGTAGATCCACAACCTATAGACTGATACTGTAGATTCACAACCTGATACTGTAGATTCACAACCTATAGACTGATACTGTAGATTCACAACCTATAGACTGATACTGTAGATTCACAACCTATAGACTGATACCTTAGATTCACAACCTATAGACTGATACCTTAGATTCACAACCTAAAGACTGACAGTGTAGATTCACAACCTGATACTGTAGATTCACAACCTGATACTGTAGATTCACAACCTATAGACTGATACTGTAGATTCACAACCTGATACTGTAGATCCACAACCTATAGACTGATTCTGCAGATTCTTACATCCAACGAGATGTTCCTGGACAGTCTTTATTAGAGTGCAGTCTCTCTGTTTGACCGTCTGTTTGTCCGTCTGCGTTTCCCTACGATATAAGGACTCGCATAAATCTCGGGTTTCCTATCATCAAAACTTCGCTGAGGATTTACAACGGCGCTGGATTTTTCATCAATCCATCGATGAACAGAATGGTCAAACTCACAAAAAGGGAAAACGTTTTTGAGTCTGGATTCCTTTTGTGAGGTGGCTGGGGGGGAACATGATTCTTGTTTCATATTTGGCACCTGACAAGAGTTTTCTCTGTAGCTGGGATATTCTGACCACAGTTGCACCCGTTGACTTAGTATTGTGATCCTATAGAGAGTGGTGATGCAGCATCATCCAGGGTCAAAGATGTGAGAATAATATGCAGATTATTATGCCGGATTATTCAAGGTCATTCTCATGTCAGATTAGGTCCCCAGGATCAGATTATTATACTGGATTATTCAAGGTCATTCTCATGTCAGATTAGGTCCCCAGGATCAGACTATTATGGTGGATTATTCAAGGTCATTCCCATGTCAGATTAGGTCCCCAGGATCAGATTATTATGCTGGATAGTTCAAGGTCATTTCCATGTCAGATTAGGTCGCCAGGATCAGATTGTTATGCTGGATTATTCAAGGTCATTCTCATGTCAGATTAGGTCCCCAGGATCAGATTATTATGCCGGGTTATTCAAGGTCATTCTCATGTCAGATTAGGTCCCCAGGATCAGATTATTATACTGGATTATTCAAGGTCATTCTCATGTCAGATTAGGTCCCCAGGATCAGATTATTATGCTGGACTATTCAAGGTCATTCTCATGTCAGATTAGGTCCCCAGGATCAGATTATTATGCCGGATTATTGAAGGTCATTCTCACATCAGATTAGGTCCCCAGGATCAGATTATTATGCTGGATTATTCAAGGTCATTCTCATGTCAGATTAGGTCCCCAGGATCAGATTATTATACTGGATTATTCAAGGTCATTCTCATGTCAGATTAGGTCCCCAGGATCAGATTATTATGCCGGATTATTCAAAGTCATTCTCACGTCAGATTTGGTCCCCAGGATCAGATTATTATGCTGGATTATTCAAGGTCATTCTCATGTCAGATTAGGTCCCCAGGATCAGATTATTATACTGGATTATTCAAGGTCATTCTCATGTCAGATTAGGTCCCCAGGATCAGACTATTATGCTGGATTATTCAAGGTCATTCTCATGTCAGATTAGGTCCACAGGATCAGATTGTTATGCCAGATTATTCAAGGTCATTCTCATGTCAGATTAGGTCCCAGGATCAGATTGTTATGCCGGGCTATTCAAGGTCATTCTCATGTCAGATTAGGTCCCCAGGATCAGATTTTTATGCCGGATTATTCAAGGTTATTCTCGCGTCAGATTAGGTCCCCAGGATCAGATTATTATGATGGATTATTCAAGGTCATTCTCATGTCAGATTAGGTCCCCAGGATCAGATTATTATGCTGGACTATTCAAGGTCATTCTCATGTCAGATTAGGTCCCAGGATCAGATTGTTATGCCGGGCTATTCAAGGTCATTCTCATGTCAGATTAGGTCCCCAGGATCAGATTTTTATGCCGGATTATTCAAGGTTATTCTCGCGTCAGATTAGGTCCCCAGGATCAGATTATTATGATGGATTATTCAAGGTCATTCTCATGTCAGATTAGGTCCCCAGGATCAGATTATTATGCTGGACTATTCAAGGTCATTCTCATGTCAGATTAGGTCCCCAGGATCAGATTATTATGCCGGATTATTCAAGGTTATTCTCACGTCAGATTAGGTCCCCAGGATCAGATTATTATGCCGGATTATTCAAGGTAATTCTCATGCCAGATTAGGTCCCCAGGATCAGATTATTATGATGGATTATTCAAGGTAATTTTCATGTCAGATTAGGTCCCCAGGATCAGATTGTTATGCTGGATTATTCAAGGTAATTCCCATGTCAGATTAGGTCCCCAGGATCAGATTGTTATTTTGGATTATTCAAGGTCATTCTCACGTCAGATTAGGTCCCCAGGATCTGATTATTATGCCGGATTATTCAAGGTCATTCTCATGTCAGATTAGGTCGCCAGGATCAGATTGTTATGCTGGATTATTCAAGGTCATTCTCATGTCAGATTAGGTCCCCAGGATCAGATTATTATGCCGGGTTATTCAAGGTCATTCTCATGTCAGATTAGGTCCCCAGGATCAGATTATTATACTGGATTATTCAAGGTCATTCTCATGTCAGATTAGGTCCCCAGGATCAGACTATTATGGTGGATTATTCAAGGTCATTCTCATGTCAGATTAGGTCCCCAGGATCAGATTGTTATGCCGGATTATTCAAGGTCATTCTCATGTCAGATTAGGTCCCAGGATCAGATTGTTATGCCGGGTTATTCAAGGTCATTCTCATGTCAGATTAGGTCCCCAGGATCAGATTTTTATGCCGGATTATTCAAGGTCATTCTCAAATCAGATTTGGTCCCCAGGATCAGATTATTATGCTGGATTATTCAAGGTCATTCTCACGTCAGATTAGGTCCCCAGGATCAGATTATTATGCCGGGTTATTCAAGGTCATTCTCATGTCAGATTAGGTCCCCAGGATCAGATTATTATGCCGGATTATTCAAGGTAATTCTCATGCCAGATTAGGTCCCCAGGATCAGATTATTATGATGGATTATTCAAGGTAATTTTCATGTCAGATTAGGTCCCCAGGATCAGATTGTTATGCTGGATTATTCAAGGTAATTCCCATGTCAGATTAGGTCCCCAGGATCAGATTGTTATTTTGGATTATTCAAGGTCATTCTCACGTCAGATTAGGTCCCCAGGATCTGATTATTATGCCGGATTATTCAAGGTCATTCTCATGTCAGATTAGGTCGCCAGGATCAGATTGTTATGCTGGATTATTCAAGGTCATTCTCATGTCAGATTAGGTCCCCAGGATCAGATTATTATGCCGGGTTATTCAAGGTCATTCTCATGTCAGATTAGGTCCCCAGGATCAGATTATTATACTGGATTATTCAAGGTCATTCTCATGTCAGATTAGGTCCCCAGGATCAGACTATTATGGTGGATTATTCAAGGTCATTCTCATGTCAGATTAGGTCCCCAGGATCAGATTGTTATGCCGGATTATTCAAGGTCATTCTCATGTCAGATTAGGTCCCAGGATCAGATTGTTATGCCGGGTTATTCAAGGTCATTCTCATGTCAGATTAGGTCCCCAGGATCAGATTTTTATGCCGGATTATTCAAGGTCATTCTCAAGTCAGATTTGGTCCCCAGGATCAGATTATTATGCTGGATTATTCAAGGTCATTCTCACGTCAGATTAGGTCCCCAGGATCAGATTATTATGCCGGGTTATTCAAGGTCATTCTCATGTCAGATTAGGTCCCCAGGATCAGATTATTATACTGGATTATTCAAGGTCATTCTCATGTCAGATTAGGTCCCCAGGATCAGACTATTATGGTGGATTAATCAAGGTCATTCCCATGTCAGATTAGGTCCACAGGATCAGATGATTATGCTGGATTATTCAAGGTCATTCCCATGTCAGATTAGGTCCCCAGGATCAGATTATTATGCTGGATAATTCAAGGTCATTCCCATGTCAGATTAGGTCCCCAGGATCAGATTGTTATGCCAGATTATTCAAGGTCATTCTCATGTCAGATTAGGTCCCAGGATCAGATTGTTATGCCGGGCTATTCAAGGTCATTCTCATGTCAGATTAGGTCCCCAGGATCAGATTTTTATGTCGGATTATTCAAGGTTATTCTCGCGTCAGATTAGGTCCCCAGGATCAGATTATTATGATGGATTATTCAAGGTCATTCTCATGTCAGATTAGGTCCCCAGGATCAGATTATTATGCTGGACTATTCAAGGTCATTCTCATGTCAGATTAGGTCCCCAGGATCAGATTATTATGCCGGATTATTCAAGGTTATTCTCACGTCAGATTAGGTCCCCAGGATCAGATTATTATGCCGGATTATTCAAGGTCATTCTCACGTCAGATTAGGTCCCCAGGATCAGATGATTGTTATGCCGGATTATTCAAGGTAATTCTCATGCCAGATTAGGTCCCCAGGATCAGATTATTATGCTGGATTATTCAAGGTAATTCTCATGTCCGATTAGGTCCCCAGGATCAGATTGTTATGCCGGATTATTCAAGATAATTCTCACGTCAGATTAGGTCCCCAGGATCAGATGATTGTTATTTTGGATTATTCAAGGTCATTCTCACGTCAGATTAGGTCCCCAGGATCAGATTATTATGCCGGATTATTCAAGGTCATTCTCATGTCAGATTAGGTCGCCAGGATCAGATTGTTATGCTGGATTATTCAAGGTCATTCTCATGTCAGATTAGGTCCCCAGGATCAGATTATTATGCCGGGTTATTCAAGGTCATTCTCATGTCAGATTAGGTCCCCAGGATCAGATTATTATACTGGATTATTCAAGGTCATTCTCATGTCAGATTAGGTCCCCAGGATCAGACTATTATGGTGGATTATTCAAGGTCATTCTCATGTCAGATTAGGTCCCCAGGATCAGATGATTATGCTGGATTATTCAAGGTAATTCCCATGTCAGATTAGGTCCCCAGGATCAGATTGTTATGCCGGATTATTCAAGGTCATTCTCATGTCAGATTAGGTTCCAGGATCAGATTGTTATGCCGGGTTATTCAAGGTCATTCTCATGTCAGATTAGGTCCCCAGGATCAGATTGTTATGCCGGATTATTCAAGGTCATTCTCATGTCAGATTAGGTCGCCAGGATCAGATTGTTATGCTGGATTATTCAAGGTCATTCTCATGTCAGATTAGGTCCCCAGGATCAGATTATTATGCCGGGTTATTCAAGGTCATTCCCATGTCAGATTAGGTCCCCAGGATCAGATTATTATACTGGATTATTCAAGGTCATTCTCATGTCAGATTAGGTCCCCAGTATCAGACTATTATGGTGGATTATTCAAGGTCATTCTCATGTCAGATTAGGTCCCCAGGATCAGATGATTATGCTGGATTATTCAAGGTAATTCCCATGTCAGATTAGGTCCCCAGGATCAGATTGTTATGCCGGATTATTCAAGGTCATTCTCATGTCAGATTAGGTCCCAGGATCAGATTGTTATGCCGGGTTATTCAAGGTCATTCTCATGTCAGATTAGGTCCCCAGGATCAGATTGTTATGCCGGATTATTCAAGATAATTCTCACGTCAGATTAGGTCCCCAGGATCAGATGATTGTTATTTTGGATTATTCAAGGTCATTCTCACGTCAGATTAGGTCCCCAGGATCAGATTATTATGCCGGATTATTCAAGGTCATTCTCATGTCAGATTAGGTCGCCAGGATCAGATTGTTATGCTGGATTATTCAAGGTCATTCTCATGTCAGATTAGGTCCCTAGGATCAGATTATTATGCCGGGTTATTCAAGGTCATTCTCATGTCAGATTAGGTCCCCAGGATCAGATTATTATACTGGATTATTCAAGGTCATTCTCATGTCAGATTAGGTCCCCAGGATCAGACTATTATGGTGGATTATTCAAGGTCATTCTCATGTCAGATTAGGTCCCCAGGATCAGATGATTATGCTGGATTATTCAAGGTAATTCCCATTTTAGATTAGGTCCCCAGGATCAGATTGTTATGCCGGATTATTCAAGGTCATTCTCATGTCAGATTAGGTCCCAGGATCAGATTGTTATGCCGGGTTATTCAAGGTCATTCTCATGTCAGATTAGGTCCCCAGGATCAGATTTTTATGCCGGATTATTCAAGGTCATTCTCATGTCAGATTTGGTCCCCAGGATCAGATTATTATAGTGGATTATTCAAGGTCATTCTCACGTCAGATTAGGTCCCCAGGATCAGATTATTATGCCGGGTTATTCAAGGTCATTCTCATGTCAGATTAGGTCCCCAGGATCAGATTATTATACTGGATTATTCAAGGTCATTCTCATTTCAGATTAGGTCCCCAGGATCAGACTATTATGGTGGATTATTCAAGGTCATTCCCATGTCAGATTAGGTCCACAGGATCAGATGATTATGCTGGATTATTCAAGGTCATTCCCATGTCAGATTAGGTCCCCAGGATCAAATTATTATGCTGGATTATTCAAGGTCATTCTCATGTCAGATTAGGTCCACAGGATCAGATGATTATGCTGGATTATTCAAGGTAATTCCCATTTTAGATTAGGTCCCCAGGATCAGATTGTTATGCCGGATTATTCAAGGTCATTCTCATGTCAGATTAGGTCCCAGGATCAGATTGTTATGCCGGGTTATTCAAGGTCATTCTCATGTCAGATTAGGTCCCCAGGATCAGATTTTTATGCCGGATTATTCAAGGTCATTCTCATGTCAGATTTGGTCCCCAGGATCAGATTATTATGCTGGATTATTCAAGGTCATTCTCACGTCAGATTAGGTCCCCAGGATCAGATTATTATGCCGGGTTATTCAAGGTCATTCTCATGTCAGATTAGGTCCCCAGGATCAGATTATTATACTGGATTATTCAAGGTCATTCTCATGTCAGATTAGGTCCCCAGGATCAGACTATTATGGTGGATTATTCAAGGTCATTCCCATGTCAGATTAGGTCCACAGGATCAGATGATTATGCTGGATTATTCAAGGTCATTCCCATGTCAGATTAGGTCCCCAGGATCAAATTATTATGCTGGATTATTCAAGGTCATTCTCATGTCAGATTAGGTCCACAGGACCAGATGATTCTGCTGGATTATTCAAGGTCATTCCCATGTCAGATTAGGTCCCCAGGATCAGATTGTTATGCCGGATTATTCAAGATAATTCTCACGTCAGATTAGGTCCCCAGGATCAGATGATTGTTATTTTGGATTATTCAAGGTCATTCTCATGTCAGATTAGGTCGCCAGGATCAGATTGTTATGCTGGATTATTCAAGGTCATTCTCATGTCAGATTAGGTCCCCAGGATCAGATTATTATGCCGGGTTATTCAAGGTCATTCTCATGTTAGATTAGGTCCCCAGGATCAGATTATTATACTGGATTATTCAAGGTCATTCTCATGTCAGATTAGGTCCCCAGGATCAGACTATTATGGTGGATTATTCAAGGTCATTCTCATGTCAGATTAGGTCCCCAGGATCAGATGATTATGCTGGATTATTCAAGGTAATTCCCATGTCAGATTAGGTCCCCAGGATCAGATTGTTATTTTGGATTATTCAAGGTCATTCTCACGTCAGATTAGGTCCCCAGGATCAGATTATTATGCCGGATTATTCAAGGTCATTCTCATGTCAGATTAGGTCGCCAGGATCAGATTGTTATGCTGGATTATTCAAGGTCATTCTCATGTCAGATTAGGTCGCCAGGATCAGATTGTTATGCTGGATTATTCAAGGTCATTCTCATGTCAGATTAGGTCCCCAGGATCAGATTTTTATGCCGGATTATTCAAGGTTATTCTTGCATCAGATTAGGTCCCCAGGATCAGATTATTATGATGGATTATTCAAGGTCATTCTCATGTCAGATTAGGTCCCCAGGATCAGATTATTATGCTGGACTATTCAAGGTCATTCTCATGTCAGATTAGGTCCCCAGGATCAGATTATTATGCCGGATTATTCAAGGTTATTCTCACGTCAGATTAGGTCCCCAGGATCAGATTATTATGCCGGATTATTCAAGGTCATTCTCACGTCAGATTAGGTCCCCAGGATCAGATGATTGTTATGCCGGATTATTCAAGGTCATTCTCATGCCAGATTAGGTCCCCAGCATCAGATTATTATGCTGGACTATTCAAGGTCATTCTCATGTCAGATTAGGTCCCCAGGATCCTTTTATAGCGAGCAGTGAAAAGGCTATAAACTCGTGGAGTTACTACTTAATGATCCTGTTGATACGCTGTGGAGACCCTGCCATTTGAGATGGAGACTCACTCTTACAGTAGAGATGGTAGGACAAAACACAGTAGAAAAATAACATTTCCTTCTAACCCAGTGTGTCTTTCTCCTGGTCCTGGGAAACTAAATGTGTTGTTGCCCTAGCGCAACATAACGTATTTCACTAATCAACTCTAATCAACCAGGATTGAAGAAACACCGTTTTCTGTTTTTAGAATGTCCAGTCGAGTCTGTGTACTAATCGCAGTGATGCAAACAAAAGTCTGTTGCTGAGAGCTAATACTGTAAGCCACACAGACCAATTCAGTTATGGAGCTGTGATGAATCTCGAAAAACCACAATCCACACTAGCTTGGCACCTGTACATCGATTCGTCCACAACTTTACAACTCTTTGAATGGGGTTGAACACAATTTGGTCTAGTAATATGAGGTAATATGTATACGTAGGTAGAGTTAAAGTAACCATGCGTAGATAAAGAAATAGAGAGTAGCATAAATAAAAGAAGGGGTCTGGGTAGCTCTTTGGATTAGCTGTTCGGGAGTTTTACGGTTTGTGGAGGGTGGTAGCTGTTAATGAAGCCTTTTGGACCTCGATTTGATCTAGTGGTTGATGGCAATAGGAACCTTTGTTAACGTAATGTCTCATTAAAAGACATAGAAAATACACCTAGAATATCCCAGTCAAATGTGTATGTTACATTCCCACTGTGGGAAGTTATAGGATGAGCAAAATGAGACAACGCTAGACCTACGTTTGGAAAGAGGAGTAAGTCGTAAACTACATGGCAAAGCCAAACCTAGCTATGGGATGGTTCACTGTAGTCTTTCAATTGTACACATACAGTCACGTTCTGACCTTTATTTCCTTTGTTTTGTCATTATTTAGTATGTTCAGGGCGTGAGTTGGGGTGGGCAGTCTATGTTTGTTTTTCTATGATTTGGGTATTTCTATGTTTCGGCCTAGTATGGTTCTCAATCAGAGGCAGGTGTCATTAGTTGTCTCTGATTGAGAATCATACTTAGGTAGCCTGGGTGTCACTGTGTGTTTGTGGGTGTTTGTTTCCGTGTCTGTGTTTTTCACCACACGTACTGGTTTGGGTTTCGTTCGTTCCACGTTTATTGTTTTTGTATTCAGTTGTTCATGTGTCCATTTTCGTATTAAAAGAACCATGGACACTTACCACGCCGCCTATTGGTCCTCCGATCCTTCTCGCTTCTCCTCTTCGGAAGAAGAGGAGGAAATCCCTTACACATACAGTGGGGCAAAAAAGTATTTAGTCAGCCACCAATTGTGCAAGTTCTCCACTTAAAATGATGAGAGAAATCTTGCTTGTTTGTAGGTGACCAAATACTTATTTTTCACCATAATTTGCAAAGAAATTCATTAAAAATCCTACAAAGTGATTTTCTGGATTTGTTTTCTCATTTTGTCTGTCATAGTTGAAGTACCTATGATGAAAATTACAGGCCTCTCTCATCTTTTTAAGTGGGAGAACTAGCACAATTGGTGGCTGACTAAATACTTTTTTGCCCCACTGTATTTGTAAAATAAACCTGAAGAGTTATGAAAATAGCTTGGTGAGTCCAAGGTAAATATTTTAGCTCGTCTTAAAACCGAACGAACGGTTTGGCCGAAAGACTATTATGACCCCTGTATGGAAAGATGAGAATCTCACAAACACAATGCTGTTCTCAACAAGCGTCTTGGGACTGATCTGAAGTCCGGTACAGCTGATCTGCCAGCATCTGTCTGTAGCGTCCAAACAGTTTGAGCTACATACTAATATGTATCCCAAACTGTCTGTAAAAGTGAGTCTCTCACGAACACGAAAACTTTGGTTGTTTTACTCTCTTTACAGTCTCACAAGACCTGTCTCAAGGTCCTCTGATGACAGTTGAATTGTTTTTATGGAAGTACAATATATATGGAGACTGTTATAAGTACCAAAAATAACAGGTTAAATATATGTTAAAAAAAATAATAATCCTTTATTAGCCACTGCTAATAGCAGTAAGGACTAGCTGTTATTCAATGTGTTTCTATGGGCTAATAGCAGTAAGGACTATCTGTTATTCAATGTGTTTCTATGGGCTAATAGCAGTAAGGACTATCTGTTATTCAATGTGTTTCTATGGGCTAATAGCAGTAAGGACTATCTGTTATTCAATGTGTTTCTATGGGCTAATAGCAGTAAGGACTAGCTGTTATTCAATGTGTTTCTATGGGCTAATAGCAGTAAGGACTAGCTGTTATTCAATGTGTTTCTATGGGCTAATAGCAGTAAGGACTAGCTGTTATTCAATGTGTTTCTATTGGCTAATAGCAGTAAGGACTATCTGTTATTCAATGTGTTTCTATGGGCTAATAGCAGTAAGGACTATCTGTTATTCAATGTGTTTCTAATAGCAGTAAGGACTATCTGTTATTCAATGTGTTTCTATGGGCTAATAGCAGTAAGGACTATCTGTTATTCAATGTGTTTCTATGGGCTAATAGCAGTAAGGACTATCTGTTATTCAATGTGTTTCTAATAGCAGGAAGGACTATCTGTTATTCAATGTGTTTCTATGGGCTAATAGCAGTAAGGACTATCTGTTATTCAATGTGTTTCTATGGGCTAATAGCAGTAAGGACTATCTGTTATTCAATGTGTTTCTATGGGCTAATAGCAGTAAGGACTATCTGTTATTCAATGTGTTTCTATGGGCTAATAGCAGTAAGGACTATCTGTTATTCAATGTGTTTCTAATAGCAGTAAGGACTATCTGTTATTCAATGTGTTTCTATGGGCTAATAGCAGTAAGGACTATCTGTTATTCAATGTGTTTCTAATAGCAGTAAGGACTATCTGTTATTCAATGTGTTTCTATGGGCTAATAGCAGTAAGGACTATCTGTTATTCAATGTGTTTCTATGGGCTAATAGCAGTAAGGACTATCTGTTATTCAATGTGTTTCTATGGGCTAATAGCAGTAAGGCGTATCTGTTATTCAATGTGTTTCTATGGGCTAATAGCAGTAAGGACTATCTGTTATTCAATGTGTTTCTAATAGCAGTAAGGACTATCTGTTATTCAATGTGTTTCTATGGGCTAATAGCAGTAAGGACTATCTGTTATTCAATGTGTTTCTATGGGCTAATAGCAGTAAGGACTATCTGTTATTCAATGTGTTTCTATGGGCTAATAGCAGTAAGGACTATCTGTTATTCAATGTGTTTCTAATAGCAGTAAGGACTATCTGTTATTCAATGTGTTTCTATGGGCTAATAGCAGTAAGGACTATCTGTTATTCAATGTGTTTCTATGGGCTAATAGCAGTAAGGACTATCTGTTATTCAATGTGTTTCTATGGGCTAATAGCAGTAAGGACTATCTGTTATTCAATGTGTTTCTAATAGCAGGAAGGACTATCTGTTATTCAATGTGTTTCTATGGGCTAATAGCAGTAAGGACTATCTGTTATTCAATGTGTTTCTATGGGCTAATAGCAGTAAGGACTATCTGTTATTCAATGTGTTTCTATGGGCTAATAGCAGTAAGGACTATCTGTTATTCAATGTGTTTCTATGGGCTAATAGCAGTAAGGACTATCTGTTATTCAATGTGTTTCTAATAGCAGTAAGGACTATCTGTTATTCAATGTGTTTCTATGGGCTAATAGCAGTAAGGACTATCTGTTATTCAATGTGTTTCTAATAGCAGTAAGGACTATCTGTTATTCAATGTGTTTCTATGGGCTAATAGCAGTAAGGACTATCTGTTATTCAATGTGTTTCTATGGGCTAATAGCAGTAAGGACTATCTGTTATTCAATGTGTTTCTATGGGCTAATAGCAGTAAGGACTATCTGTTATTCAATGTGTTTCTATGGGCTAATAGCAGTAAGGACTATCTGTTATTCAATGTGTTTCTAATAGCAGTAAGGACTATCTGTTATTCAATGTGTTTCTATGGGCTAATAGCAGTAAGGACTATCTGTTATTCAATGTGTTTCTATGGGCTAATAGCAGTAAGGACTATCTGTTATTCAATGTGTTTCTATGGGCTAATAGCAGTAAGGACTATCTGTTATTCAATGTGTTTCTAATAGCAGTAAGGACTATCTGTTATTCAATGTGTTTCTATGGGCTAATAGCAGTAAGGACTATCTGTTATTCAATGTGTTTCTATGGGCTAATAGCAGTAAGGACTATCTGTTATTCAATGTGTTTCTAATAGCAGTAAGGACTAGCTGTTATTCAATGCGTTTCTATTGGCTAATAGCAGTAAGGACTGTTATTCAATGTGTTTCTATTGGCTAATAGCAGTAAGGACTAGCTGTTATTCAATGTGTTTCTATGGGCTAATAGCAGTAAGGACTAGCTGTTATTCAATGTGTTTCTAGTGGCTAATAGCAGTAAGGACTAGCTGTTATTCAATGTGTTTCTATTGGCTAATAGCAGTAAGGACTGTTATTCAATGTGTTTCTATGGGCTAATAGCAGTAAGGACTAGCTGTTATTCAATGTGTTTCTATGGGCTAATAGCAGT
>NC_034184.2:87193001-87235010 GCF_002021735.2 Oncorhynchus kisutch
GAGGTTGTTGTGTTGTGGGATGGTCCTAGGGTTGACCAATGGGAGGTTGTTGTGTTGTGGGATGGTCCTAGGGTTGACCAATAGGAGGTTTCTGTGCTGTGGGATGGTCCTAGGGGTGATGATTGGGAGGTTGTGATGTTGTGGGATGGTCCTAGGGTTGATGAATGGGAGGTTGTTGTGTTGTGGGATGGTCCTAGGGTTGATGAATGGGAGGTTGTTGTGTTGTGGGATGGTCCTAGGGTTGATGAATGGGAGGTTGTTGTGCTATGGGATGGTCCTAGGGTTGATGAATGGGAGGTTGTTGTGCTGTGGGATGGTCCTAGGGTTGATGAATGGGAGGTTGTTGTGTTGTGGGATAGTCCTAGGGTTGATGAATGGGAGGTTGTTGTGTTGTGGGATGGTCCTAGGGTTGACCAATAGGAGGTTTCTGTGCTGTGGGATGGTCCTAGGGTTGATGAATGGGAGATTGTTTTGCTGTGGGATGGTCCTAGGGTTGATGAATGGGAGGTTGTTGTGCTGTGGGATGGTCCTAGGGTTGATGAATGGGAGGTTGTTGTGTTGTGGGATAGTCCTAGGGGTGATGATTGGGAGGTTGTGATGTTGTGGGATGGTCCTAGGGTTGATGAATGGGAGGTTGTTGTGCTGTGGGATGGTCCTAGGGTTGATGAATGGGAGGTTGTTGTGTTGTGGGATGGTCCTAGGGTTGACCAATGGGAGGTTGTTGTGTTGTGGGATGGTCCTAGGGTTAATGAATGGGAGGTTGTTGTGTTGTGGGATGGTCCTAGGGTTGATGAATGGGAGGTTGTTGTGTTGTGGGATGGTCCTAGGGTTGATGAATGGGAGGTTGTTGTGCTGTGGGATGGTCCTAGAGTTGACCAATGGGAGGTTGTTGTGCTGTGGGATAGTCCTAGGGGTGATGAATGGGAGGTTGTTGTGCTGTGGGATAGTCCTAGGGTTGACCAATGGGAGGTTGTTGTGCTGTGGGATGGTCCTAGGGTTGACCAATGGGAGGTTGTTGTGTTGTGGGATGGTCCTAGGGTTGACCAATAGGAGGTTTCTGTGCTGTGGGATGGTCCTAGGGGTGATGATTGGGAGGTTGTGATGTTGTGGGATGGTCCTAGGGTTGATGAATGGGAGGTTGTTGTGTTGTGGGATGGTCCTAGGGTTGATGAATGGGAGGTTGTTGTGCTGTGGGATGGTCCTAGAGTTGACCAATGGGAGATGGTGCTGTGGGATAGTCCTAGGGGTGATGAATGGGAGGTTGTTGTGCTGTGGGATAGTCCTAGGGTTGACCAATGGGAGGTTGTTGTGCTGTGGGATGGTCCTAGGGTTGACCAATGGGAGGTTGTTGTGTTGTGGGATGGTCCTAGGGTTGACCAATAGGAGGTTTCTGTGCTGTGGGATCGTCCTAGGGGTGATGATTGGGAGGTTGTGATGTTGTGGGCTGGTCCTAGGGTTGATGAATGGGAGGTTGTTGTGTTGTGGGATGGTCCTAGGGTTGATGAATGGGAGGTTGTTGTGTTGTGGGATGGTCCTAGGGTTGACCAATAGGAGGTTGTTGTGCTGTGGGATAGTCCTAGGGTTGACCAATGGGAGGTTGTTGTGTTGTGGGATGGTCCTAGGGTTGATGAATGGGAGGTTGTTGTGTTGTGGGATGGTCCTAGGGTTGATGAATGGGAGGTTGTTGTGTTGTGGGATGGTCCTAGGGTTTATGAATGGGAGGTTGTTGTGCTGTGGGATGGTCCTAGAGTTGACCAATGGGAGGTTGTTGTGCTGTGGGATAGTCCTAGGGGTGATGAATGGGAGGTTGTGATGTTGTGGGATGGTCCTAGGGTTGATGAATGGGAGGTTGTTGTGTTGTGGGATGGTCCTAGGGTTGATGAATGGGAGGTTGTTGTGCTGTGGGATGGTCCTAGAGTTGACCAATGGGAGGTTGTTGTGCTGTGGGATAGTCCTAGGGGTGATGAATGGGAGGTTGTTGTGCTGTGGGATAGTCCTAGGGTTGACCAATGGGAGGTTGTTGTGCTGTGGGATGGTCCTAGGGTTGACCAATGGGAGGTTGTTGTGTTGTGGGATGGTCCTAGGGTTGACCAATAGGAGGTTTCTGTGCTGTGGGATGGTCCTAGGCAGGATGATTGGGAGGTTGTGATGTTGTGGGATGGTCCTAGGGTTGATGAATGGGAGGTTGTTGTGTTGTGGGATGGTCCTAGGGTTGATGAATGGGAGGTTGTTGTGTTTGTGGGATGGTCCTAGGGTTGACCAATAGGAGGTTGTTGTGTTGTGGGATGGTCCTAGGGTTGATGAATGGGAGGTTGTTGTGCTATGGGATGGTCCTAGGGTTGATGAATGGGAGGTTGTTGTGCTGTGGGATGGTCCTAGGGTTGATGAATGGGAGGTTGTTGTGTTGTGGGATAGTCCTAGGGTTGATGAATGGGAGGTTGTTGTGTTGTGGGATGGTCCTAGGGTTGACCAATAGGAGGTTTCTGTGCTGTGGGATGGTCCTAGGGTTGATGAATGGGAGATTGTTTTGCTGTGGGATGGTCCTAGGGTTGATGAATGGGAGGTTGTTGTGCTGTGGGATGGTCCTAGGGTTGATGAATGGGAGGTTGTTGTGTTGTGGGATGGTCCTAGGGTTGATGAATGGGAGGTTGTTGTGTTGTGGGATGGTCCTAGGGTTGATGAATGGGAGGTTGTTGTGTTGTGGGATGGTCCTAGGGTTGATGAATGGGAGGTTGTTGTGCTGTGGGATGGTCCTAGAGTTGACCAATGGGAGGTTGTTGTGCTGTGGGATAGTCCTAGGGGTGATGAATGGGAGGTTGTTGTGCTGTGGGATAGTCCTAGGGTTGACCAATGGGAGGTTGTTGTGCTGTGGGATGGTCCTAGGGTTGACCAATGGGAGGTTGTTGTGTTGTGGGATGGTCCTAGGGTTGACCAATAGGAGATTTCTGTGCTGTGGGATGGTCCTAGGGGTGATGATTGGGAGGTTGTGATGTTGTGGGATGGTCCTAGGGTTGATGAATGGGAGGTTGTTGTGTTGTGGGATGGTCCTAGGGTTGATGAATGGGAGGTTGTTGTGCTGTGGGATGGTCCTAGAGTTGACCAATGGGAGGTTGTTGTGCTGTGGGATAGTCCTAGGGGTGATGAATGGGAGGTTGTTGTGCTGTGGGATAGTCCTAGGGTTGACCAATGGGAGGTTGTTGTGTTCTGGGATGGTCCTAGGGTTGACCAATAGGAGGTTTCTGTGCTGTGGGATGGTCCTAGGGGTGATGATTGGGAGGTTGTGATGTTGTGGGATGGTCCTAGGGTTGATGAATGGGAGGTTGTTGTGTTGTGGGATGGTCCTAGGGTTGATGAATGGGAGGTTGTTGTGTTGTGGGATGGTCCTAGGGTTGACCAATAGGAGGTTGTTGTGCTGTGGGATAGTCCTAGGGTTGACCAATGGGAGGTTGTTGTGTTGTGGGATGGTCCTAGGGTTGATGAATGGGAGGTTGTTGTGTTGTGGGATGGTCCTAGGGTTGATGAATGGGAGGTTGTTGTGTTGTGGGATGGTCCTAGGGTTGATGAATGGGAGGTTGTTGTGCTGTGGGATGGTCCTAGAGTTGACCAATGGGAGGTTGTTGTGCTGTGGGATAGTCCTAGGGGTGATGAATGGGAGGTTGTGATGTTGTGGGATGGTCCTAGGGTTGATGAATGGGAGGTTGTTGTGTTGTGGGAAGGTCCTAGGGTTGATGAATGGGAGGTTGTTGTGCTGTGGGATGGTCCTAGAGTTGACCAATGGAGGTTGTTGTGCTGTGGGATAGTCCTAGGGGTGATGAATGGGAGGTTGTTGTGCTGTGGGATAGTCCTAGGGTTGACCAATGGGAGGTTGTTGTGCTGTGGGATGGTCCTAGGGTTGACCAATGGGAGGTTGTTGTGTTGTGGGATGGTCCTAGGGTTGACCAATAGGAGGTTTCTGTGCTGTGGGATGGTCCTAGGGGTGATGATTGGGAGGTTGTGATGTTGTGGGATGGTCCTAGGGTTGATGAATGGGAGGTTGTTGTGCTGTGGGATGGTCCTAGAGTTGACCAATGGGAGGTTGTTGTGCTGTGGGATAGTCCTAGGGGTGATGAATGGGAGGTTGTTGTGCTGTGGGATAGTCCTAGGGATGACCAATGGGAGGTTGTTGTGCTGTGGGATGGTCCTAGGGTTGACCAATGGGAGGTTGTTGTGTTGTGGGATGGTCCTAGGGTTGACCAATAGGAGGTTTCTGTGCTGTGGGATGGTCCTAGGGGTGATGATTGGGAGGTTGTGATGTTGTGGGATGGTCCTAGGGTTGATGAATGGGAGGTTGTTGTGTTGTGGGATGGTCCTAGGGTTGATGAATGGGAGGTTGTTGTGTTGTGGGATGGTCCTAGGGTTGACCAATAGGAGGTTGTTGTGCTGTGGGATAGTCCTAGGGTTGACCAATGGGAGGTTGTTGTGTTGTGGGATGGTCCTAGGGTTGATGAATGGGAGGTTGTTGTGTTGTGGGATGGTCCTAGGGTTGATGAATGGGAGGTTGTTTTGTTGTGGGATGGTCCTAGGGTTGATGAATGGGAGGTTGTTGTGCTGTGGGATGGTCCTAGAGTTGACCAATGGGAGGTTGTTGTGCTGTGGGATAGTCCTAGGGGTGATGAATGGGAGGTTTTGATGTTGTGGGATGGTCCTAGGGTTGATGAATGGGAGGTTGTTGTGTTGTGGGATGGTCCTAGGGTTGATGAATGGGAGGTTGTTGTGCTGTGGGATGGTCCTAGAGTTGACCAATGGGAGGTTGTTGTGCTGTGGGATAGTCCTAGGGGTGATGAATGGGAGGTTGTTGTGCTGTGGGATAGTCCTAGGGTTGACCAATGGGAGGTTGTTGTGCTGTGGGATGGTCCTAGGGTTGACCAATGGGAGGTTGTTGTGTTGTGGGATGGTCCTAGGGTTGACCAATAGGAGGTTTCTGTGCTGTGGGATGGTCCTAGGGGTGGTTGTGGGATGGTCCTAGGGTTGATGAATGGGAAGTTGTTGTGTTGTGATTGGTCCTAGGGTTGATGAATGGGAGGTTGTTGTGTTGTGGGATGGTCCTAGGGTTGACCAATAGGAGGTTGTTGTGCTGTGGGATAGTCCTAGGGTTGACCAATGGGAGGTTGTTGTGTTGTGGGATGGTCCTAGGGTTGATGAATGGGAGGTTGTTGTGTTGTGGGATGGTCCTAGGGTTGATGAATGGGAGGTTGTTGTGTTGTGGGATGGTCCTAGGGTTGATGAATGCGAGGTTGTTGTGTTGTGGGATGGTCCTAGGGTTGACCAATAGGAGGTTGTTGTGTTGTGGGATGGTCCTAGGGTTGATGAATGGGAGGTTGTTGTGCTATGGGATGGTCCTAGGGTTGATGAATGGGAGGTTGTTGTGCTGTGGGATGGTCCTAGGGTTGATGAATGGGAGGTTGTTGTGTTGTGGGATAGTCCTAGGGTTGATGAATGGGAGGTTGTTGTGTTGTGGGATGGTCCTAGGGTTGACCAATAGGAGGTTTCTGTGCTGTGGGATGGTCCTAGGGTTGATGAATGGGAGATTGTTTTGCTGTGGGATGGTCCTAGGGTTGATGAATGGGAGGTTGTTGTGCTGTGGGATGGTCCCAGGGTTGATGAATGGGAGGTTGTTGTGTTGTGGGATGGTCCTAGGGTTGACCAATGGGAGGTTGTTGTGTTGTGGGATGGTCCTAGGGTTGATGAATGGGAGGTTGTTGTGTTGTGGGATGGTCCTAGGGTTGATGAATGGGAGGTTGTTGTGTTGTGGGATGGTCCTAGGGTTGATGAATGGGAGGTTGTTGTGCTGTGGGATGGTCCTAGAGTTGACCAATGGGAGGTTGTTGTGCTGTGGGATAGTCCTAGGGGTGATGAATGGGAGGTTGTGATGTTGTGGGATGGTCCTAGGGTTGATGAATGGGAGGTTGTTGTGTTGTGGGATGGTCCTAGGGTTGATGAATGGGAGGTTGTTGTGTTGTGGGATGGTCCTTGTGTTGACCAATAGGAGGTTGTTGTGCTGTGGGATAGTCATAGGGTTGACCAATGGGAGGTTGTTGTGTTGTGGGATGGTCCTAGGGTTGATGAATGGGAGGTTGTTGTGCTGTGGGATGGTCCTAGGGTTGACCAATGGGAGGTTGTTGTGTTGTGGGATGGTCCTAGGGTTGACCAATAGGAGGTTTCTGTGCTGTGGGATGGTCCTAGGGGTGGTTGTGGGATGGTCCTAGGGTTGATGAATGGGAGGTTGTTGTGTTGTGCGATGGTCCTAGGGTTGATGAATGGGAGGTTGTTGTGTTGTGGGATGGTCCTAGGGTTGACCAATAGGAGGTTGTTGTGCTGTGGGATAGTCCTAGGGTTGACCAATGGGAGGTTGTTGTGTTGTGGGATGGTCCTAGGGTTGATGAATGGGAGGTTGTTGTGTTGTGGGATGGTCCTAGGGTTGATGAATGGGAGGTTGTTGTGTTGTGGGATGGTCCTAGGGTTGATGAATGGGAGGTTGTTGTGTTGTGGGATGGTCCTAGGGTTGACCAATAGGAGGTTGTTGTGTTGTGGGATGGTCCTAGGGTTGATGAATGGGAGGTTGTTGTGCTATGGGATGGTCCTAGGGTTGATGAATGGGAGGTTGTTGTGCTGTGGGATGGTCCTAGGGTTGATGAATGGGAGGTTGTTGTGTTGTGGGATAGTCCTAGGGGTTGATGAATGGGAGGTTGTTGTGTTGTGGGATGGTCCTAGGGTTGACCAATAGGAGGTTTCTTCTGTGCTGTGGGATGGTCCTAGGGTTGATGAATGGGAGATTGTTTTGCTGTGGGATGGTCCTAGGGTTGATGAATGGGAGGTTGTTGTGCTGTGGGATGGTCCCAGGGTTGATGAATGGGAGGTTGTTGTGTTGTGGGATGGTCCTAGGGTTGACCAATGGGAGGTTGTTGTGTTGTGGGATGGTCCTAGGGTTGATGAATGGGAGGTTGTTGTGTTGTGGGATGGTCCTAGGGTTGATGAATGGGAGGTTGTTTGTGTTGTGGGATGGTCCTAGGGTTGATGAATGGGAGGTTGTTGTGCTGTGGGATGGTCCTAGAGTTGACCAATGGGAGGTTGTTGTGCTGTGGATAGTCCTAGGGGTGATGAATGGGAGGTTGTGATGTTGTGGGATGGTCCTAGGGTTGACCAATAGGAGGTTGTTGTGCTGTGGGATAGTCATAGGGTTGACCAATGGGAGGTTGTTGTGTTGTGGGATGGTCCTAGGGTTGATGAATGGGAGGTTGTTGTGTTGTGGGATGGTCCTAGGTTTGATGAATGGGAGGTTGTTTTGTTGTGGGATGGTCCTAGGGTTGATGAATGGGAGGTTGTTGTGCTGTGGGATGGTCCTAGAGTTGACCAATGGGAGGTTGTTGTGCTGTGGGATAGTCCTAGGGGTGATGAATGGGAGGTTGTGATGTTGTGGGATGGTCCTAGGGTTGATGAATGGGAGGTTGTTGTGTTGTGGGATGGTCCTAGGGTTGATGAATGGGAGGTTGTTGTGCTGTGGGATGGTCCTAGAGTTGACCAATGGGAGGTTGTTGTGCTGTGGGATAGTCCTAGGGGTGATGAATGGGAGGTTGTTGTGCTGTGGGATAGTCCTAGGGTTGACCAATGGGAGGTTGTTGTGCTGTGGGATGGTCCTAGGGTTGACCAATGGGAGGTTGTTGTGTTGTGGGATGGTCCTAGGGTTGACCAATAGGAGGTTTCTGTGCTGTGGGATGGTCCTAGGGGTGGTTGTGGGATGGTCCTAGGGTTGATGAATGGGAGGTTGTTGTGTTGTGCGATGGTCCTAGGGTTGATGAATGGGAGGTTGTTGTGTTGTGGGATGGTCCTAGGGTTGACCAATAGGAGGTTGTTGTGCTGTGGGAATAGTCCTAGGGTTGACCAATGGGAGGTTGTTGTGTTGTGGGATGGTCCTAGGGTTGATGAATGGGAGGTTGTTGTGTTGTGGGATGGTCCTAGGGTTGATGAATGGGAGGTTGTTGTGTTGTGGGATGTTCCTAGGGTTGATGAATGCGAGGTTGTTGTGTTGTGGGATGGTCCTAGGGTTGACCAATAGGAGGTTGTTGTGTTGTGGGATGGTCCTAGGGTTGATGAATGGGAGGTTGTTGTGCTATGGGATGGTCCTAGGGTTGATGAATGGGAGGTTGTTGTGCTGTGGGATGGTCCTAGGGTTGATGAATGGGAGGTTGTTGTGTTGTGGGATAGTCCTAGGGTTGATGAATGGGAGGTTGTTGTGTTGTGGGATGGTCCTAGGGTTGACCAATAGGAGGTTTCTGTGCTGTGGGATGGTCCTAGGGTTGATGAATGGGAGATTGTTTTGCTGTGGGATGGTCCTAGGGTTGATGAATGGGAGGTTGTTGTGCTGTGGGATGGTCCCAGGGTTGATGAATGGGAGGTTGTTGTGTTGTGGGATGGTCCTAGGGTTGACCAATGGGAGGTTGTTGTGTTGTGGGATGGTCCTAGGGTTGATGAATGGGAGGTTGTTGTGTTGTGGGATGGTCCTAGGGTTGATGAATGGGAGGTTGTTGTGTTGTGGGATGGTCCTAGGGTTGATGAATGGGAGGTTGTTGTGCTGTGGGATGGTCCTAGAGTTGACCAATGGGAGGTTGTTGTGCTGTGGGATAGTCCTAGGGGTGATGAATGGGAGGTTGTGATGTTGTGGGATGGTCCTAGGGTTGATGAATGGGAGGTTGTTGTGTTGTGGGATGGTCCTAGGGTTGATGAATGGGAGGTTGTTGTGTTGTGGGATGGTCCTAGGGTTGACCAATAGGAGGTTGTTGTGCTGTGGGATAGTCATAGGGTTGACCAATGGGAGGTTGTTGTGTTGTGGGATGGTCCTAGGGTTGATGAATGGGAGGTTGTTGTGCTGTGGGATGGTCCTAGGGTTGACCAATGGGAGGTTGTTGTGTTGTGGGATGGTCCTAGGGTTGACCAATAGGAGGTTTCTGTGCTGTGGGATGGTCCTAGGGGTGGTTGTGGGATGGTCCTAGGGTTGATGAATGGGAGGTTGTTGTGTTGTGCGATGGTCCTAGGGTTGATGAATGGGAGGTTGTTGTGTTGTGGGATGGTCCTAGGGTTGACCAATAGGAGGTTGTTGTGCTGTGGGATAGTCCTAGGGTTGACCAATGGGAGGTTGTTGTGTTGTGGGATGGTCCTAGGGTTGATGAATGGGAGGTTGTTGTGTTGTGGGATGGTCCTAGGGTTGATGAATGGGAGGTTGTTGTGTTGTGGGATGGTCCTAGGGTTGATGAATGGGAGGTTGTTGTGTTGTGGGATGATCCTAGGGTTGACCAATAGGAGGTTGTTGTGTTGTGGGATGGTCCTAGGGTTGATGAATGGGAGGTTGTTGTGCTATGGGATGGTCCTAGGGTTGATGAATGGGAGGTTGTTGTGCTGTGGGATAGTCCTAGGGTTGATGAATGGGAGGTTGTTGTGTTGTGGGATGGTCCTAGGGTTGACCAATAGGAGGTTTCTGTGCTGTGGGATGGTCCTAGGGTTGATGAATGGGAGATTGTTTTGCTGTGGGATGGTCCTAGGGTTGATGAATGGGAGGTTGTTGTGCTGTGGGATGGTCCCAGGGTTGATGAATGGGAGGTTGTTATGTTGTGGGATGGTCCTAGGGTTGAGCAATGGGAGGTTGTTGTGTTGTGGGATGGTCCTAGGGTTGATGAATGGGAGGTTGTTGTGTTGTGGGATGGTCCTAGGGTTGATGAATGGGAGGTTGTTGTGTTGTGGGATGGTCCTAGGGTTGATGAATGGGAGGTTGTTGTGCTGTGGGATGGTCCTAGAGTTGACCAATGGGAGGTTGTTGTGCTGTGGGATAGTCCTAGGGGTGATGAATGGGAGGTTGTGATGTTGTGGGATGGTCTTAGGGTTGACCAATAGGAGGTTGTTGTGCTGTGGGATAGTCATAGGGTTGACCAATGGGAGGTTGTTGTGTTGTGGGATGGTCCTAGGGTTGATGAATGGGAGGTTGTTGTGTTGTGGGATGGTCCTAGGTTTGATGAATGGGAGGTTGTTTTGTTGTGGGATGGTCCTAGGGTTGATGAATGGGAGGTTGTTGTGCTGTGGGATGGTCCGAGAGTTGACCAATGGGAGGTTGTTGTGCTGTGGGATAGTCCTAGGGGTGATGAATGGGAGGTTGTGATGTTGTGGGATGGTCCTAGGGTTGATGAATGGGAGGTTGTTGTGTTGTGGGATGGTCCTAGGGTTGATGAATGGGAGGTTGTTGTGCTGTGGGATGGTCCTAGAGTTGACCAATGGGAGGTTGTTGTGCTGTGGGATAGTCCTAGGGGTGATGAATGGGAGGTTGTTGTGCTGTGGGATAGTCCTAGGGTTGACCAATGGGAGGTTGTTGTGCTGTGGGATTGTCCTAGGGTTGACCAATGGGAGGTTGTTGTGTTGTGGGATGGTCCTAGGGTTGACCAATAGGATGTTTCTGTGCTGTGGGATGGTCCTAGGGGTGGTTGTGGGATGGTCCTAGGGTTGATGAATGGGAGGTTGTTGTGTTGTGGGATGGTCCTAGGGTTGATGAATGGGAGGTTGTTGTGTTGTGGGATGGTCCTAGGGTTGAACAATAGGAGGTTGTTGTGCTGTGGGATAGTCCTAGGGTTGACCAATGGGAGGTTGTTGTGTTGTGGGATGGTCCTAGGTTTGATGAATGGGAGGTTGTTGTGTTGTGGGATGGTCCTAGGGTTGATGAATGGGAGGTTGTTGTGTTGTGGGATGGTCCTAGGGTTGATGAATGGGAGGTTGTTGTGTTGTGGGATGGTCCTAGGGTTGACCAATAGGAGGTTGTTGTGTTGTGGGATGGTCCTAGGGTTGATGAATGGGAGGTTGTTGTGCTATGGGATGGTCCTAGGGTTGATGAATGGGAGGTTGTTGTGCTGTGGGATGGTCCTAGGGTTGATGAATGGGAGGTTGTTGTGTTGTGGGATAGTCCTAGGGTTGATGAATGGGAGGTTGTTGTGTTGTGGGATGGTCCTAGGGTTGACCAATAGGAGGTTTCTGTGCTGTGGGATGGTCCTAGGGTTGATGAATGGGAGATTGTTTTGCTGTGGGATGGTCCTAGGGTTGATGAATGGGAGGTTGTTGTGCTGTGGGATGGTCCTAGGGTTGATGAATGGGAGGTTGTTGTGTTGTGGGATGGTCCTAGGGTTGACCAATGGGAGGTTGTTGTGTTGTGGGATGGTCCTAGGGTTGATGAATGGGAGGTTGTTGTGTTGTGGGATGGTCCTAGGGTTGATGAATGGGAGGTTGTTGTGTTGTGGGATGGTCCTAGGGTTGATGAATGGGAGGTTGTTGTGCTGTGGGATGGTCCTAGAGTTGACCAATGGGAGGTTGTTGTGCTGTGGGATAGTCCTAGGGGTGATGAATTGGAGGTTGTTGTGCTGTGGGATAGTCCTAGGGTTGACCCAATGGAGGTTGTTGTGCTGTGGGATGGTCCTAGGGTTGACCAATGGGAGGTTGTTGTGTTGTGGGATGGTCCTAGGGTTGACCAATATGAGGTTTCTGTGCTGTGGGATGGTCCTAGGGGTGATGATTGGGAGGTTGTGATGTTGTGGGATGGTCCTAGGGTTGATGAATGGGAGGTTGTTGTGTTGTGGGATGGTCCTAGGGTTGATGAATGGGAGGTTGTTGTGTTGTGGGATGGTCCTAGGGTTGACCAATAGGAGGTTGTTGTGCTGTGGGATAGTCCTAGGGTTGACCAATGGGAGGTTGTTGTGTTGTGGGATGGTCCTAGGGTTGATGAATGGGAGGTTGTTGTGTTGTGGGATGGTCCTAGGGTTGATGAATGGGAGGTTGTTTTGTTGTGGGATGGTCCTAGGGTTGATGAATGGGAGGTTGTTGTGCTGTGGGATGGTCCTAGAGTTGACCAATGGGAGGTTGTTGTGCTGTGGGATAGTCCTAGGGGTGATGAATGGGAGGTTGTGATGTTGTGGGATGGTCCTAGGGTTGATGAATGGGAGGTTGTTGTGTTGTGGGATGGTCCTAGGGTTGATGAATGGGAGGTTGTTGTGCTGTGGGATGGTCCTAGAGTTGACCAATGGGAGGTTGTTGTGCTGTGGGATAGTCCTAGGGGTGATGAATGGGAGGTTGTTGTGCTGTGGGATAGTCCTAGGGTTGACCAATGGGAGGTTGTTGTGCTGTGGGATGGTCCTAGGGTTGACCAATGGGAGGTTGTTGTGTTGTGGGATGGTCCTAGGGTTGACCAATAGGAGGTTTCTGTGCTGTGGGATGGTCCTAGGGGTGGTTGTGGGATGGTCCTAGGGTTGATGAATGGGAGGTTGTTGTGTTGTGCGATGGTCCTAGGGTTGATGAATGGGAGGTTGTTGTGTTGTGGGATGGTCCTAGGGTTGACCAATAGGAGGTTGTTGTGCTGTGGGATAGTCCTAGGGTTGACCAATGGGAGGTTGTTGTGTTGTGGGATGGTCCTAGGGTTGATGAATGGGAGGTTGTTGTGTTGTGGGATGGTCCTAGGGTTGATGAATGGGAGGTTGTTGTGTTGTGGGATGGTCCTAGGGTTGATGAATGCGAGGTTGTTGTGTTGTGGGATGGTCCTAGGGTTGACCAATAGGAGGTTGTTGTGTTGTGGGATGGTCCTAGGGTTGATGAATGGGAGGTTGTTGTGCTATGGGATGGTCCTAGGGTTGATGAATGGGAGGTTGTTGTGCTGTGGGATGGTCCTAGGGTTGATGAATGGGAGGTTGTTGTGTTGTGGGATAGTCCTAGGGTTGATGAATGGGAGGTTGTTGTGTTGTGGGATGGTCCTAGGGTTGACCAATAGGAGGTTTCTGTGCTGTGGGATGGTCCTAGGGTTGATGAATGGGAGATTGTTTTGCTGTGGGATGGTCCTAGGGTTGATGAATGGGAGGTTGTTGTGCTGTGGGATGGTCCTAGGGTTGATGAATGGGAGGTTGTTGTGTTGTGGGATGGTCCTAGGGTTGACCAATGGGAGGTTGTTGTGTTGTGGGATGGTCCTAGGGTTGATGAATGGGAGGTTGTTGTGTTGTGGGATGGTCCTAGGGTTGATGAATGGGAGGTTGTTGTGTTGTGGGATGGTCCTAGGGTTGATGAATGGGAGGTTGTTGTGCTGTGGGATGGTCCTAGAGTTGACCAATGGGAGGTTGTTGTGCTGTGGGATAGTCCTAGGGGTGATGAATGGGAGGTTGTTGTGCTGTGGGATAGTCCTAGGGTTGACCAATGGGAGGTTGTTGTGTTGTGGGATGGTCCTAGGGTTGACCAATATGAGGTTTCTGTGCTGTGGGATGGTCCTAGGGGTGATGATTGGGAGGTTGTGATGTTGTGGGATGGTCCTAGGGTTGATGAATGGGAGGTTGTTGTGTTGTGGGATGGTCCTAGGGTTGATGAATGGGAGGTTGCTGTGTTGTGGGATGGTCCTAGGGTTGACCAATAGGAGGTTGTTGTGCTGTGGGATAGTCCTAGGGTTGACCAATGGGAGGTTGTTGTGTTGTGGGATGGTCCTAGGGTTGATGAATGGGAGGTTGTTGTGTTGTGGGATGGTCCTAGGGTTGATGAATGGGAGGTTGTTTTGTTGTGGGATGGTCCTAGGGTTGATGAATGGGAGGTTGTTGTGCTGTGGGATGGTCCTAGAGTTGACCAATGGGAGGTTGTTGTGCTGTGGGATAGTCCTAGGGGTGATGAATGGGAGGTTGTGATGTTGTGGGATGGTCCTAGGGTTGATGAATGGGAGGTTGTTGTGTTGTGGGATGGTCCTAGGGTTGATGAATGGGAGGTTGTTGTGCTGTGGGATGGTCCTAGAGTTGACCAATGGGAGGTTGTTGTGCTGTGGGATAGTCCTAGGGGTGATGAATGGGAGGTTGTTGTGCTGTGGGATAGTCCTAGGGTTGACCAATGGGAGGTTGTTGTGCTGTGGGATGGTCCTAGGGTTGACCAATGGGAGGTTGTTGTGTTGTGGGATGGTCCTAGGGTTGACCAATAGGAGGTTTCTGTGCTGTGGGATGGTCCTAGGGGTGGTTGTGGGATGGTCCTAGGGTTGATGAATGGGAGGTTGTTGTGTTGTGCGATGGTCCTAGGGTTGATGAATGGGAGGTTGTTGTGTTGTGGGATGGTCCTAGGGTTGACCAATAGGAGGTTGTTGTGCTGTGGGATAGTCCTAGGGTTGACCAATGGGAGGTTGTTGTGTTGTGGGATGGTCCTAGGGTTGATGAATGGGAGGTTGTTGTGTTGTGGGATGGTCCTAGGGTTGATGAATGGGAGGTTGTTGTGTTGTGGGATGGTCCTAGGGTTGATGAATGCGAGGTTGTTGTGTTGTGGGATGGTCCTAGGGTTGACCAATAGGAGGTTGTTGTGTTGTGGGATGGTCCTAGGGTTGATGAATGGGAGGTTGTTGTGCTATGGGATGGTCCTAGGGTTGATGAATGGGAGGTTGTTGTGCTGTGGGATGGTCCTAGGGTTGATGAATGGGAGGTTGTTGTGTTGTGGGATAGTCCTAGGGTTGATGAATGGGAGGTTGTTGTGTTGTGGGATGGTCCTAGGGTTGACCAATAGGAGGTTTCTGTGCTGTGGGATGGTCCTAGGGTTGATGAATGGGAGATTGTTTTGCTGTGGGATGGTCCTAGGGTTGATGAATGGGAGGTTGTTGTGCTGTGGGATGGTCCCAGGGTTGATGAATGGGAGGTTGTTGTGTTGTGGGATGGTCCTAGGGTTGACCAATGGGAGGTTGTTGTGTTGTGGGATGGTCCTAGGGTTGATGAATGGGAGGTTGTTGTGTTGTGGGATGGTCCTAGGGTTGATGAATGGGAGGTTGTTGTGTTGTGGGATGGTCCTAGGGTTGATGAATGGGAGGTTGTTGTGCTGTGGGATGGTCCTAGAGTTGACCAATGGGAGGTTGTTGTGCTGTGGGATAGTCCTAGGGGTGATGAATGGGAGGTTGTGATGTTGTGGGATGGTCCTAGGGTTGATGAATGGGAGGTTGTTGTGTTGTGGGATGGTCCTAGGGTTGATGAATGGGAGGTTGTTGTGTTGTGGGATGGTCCTAGGGTTGACCAATAGGAGGTTGTTGTGCTGTGGGATAGTCATAGGGTTGACCAATGGGAGGTTGTTGTGTTGTGGGATGGTCCTAGGGTGATGAATGGGAGGTTGTTGTGCTGTGGGATGGTCCTAGGGTTGACCAATGGGAGGTTGTTGTGTTGTGGGATGGTCCTAGGGTTGACCAATAGGAGGTTTCTGTGCTGTGGGATGGTCCTAGGGGTGGTTGTGGGATGGTCCTAGGGTTGATGAATGGGAGGTTGTTGTGTTGTGCGATGGTCCTAGGGTTGATGAATGGGAGGTTGTTGTGTTGTGGGATGGTCCTAGGGTTGACCAATAGGAGGTTGTTGTGCTGTGGGATAGTCCTAGGGTTGACCAATGGGAGGTTGTTGTGTTGTGGGATGGTCCTAAGGTTGATGAATGGGAGGTTGTTGTGTTGTGGGATGGTCCTAGGGTTGATGAATGGGAGGTTGTTGTGTTGTGGGATGGTCCTAGGGTTGATGAATGGGAGGTTGTTGTGTTGTGGGATGGTCCTAGGGTTGACCAATAGGAGGTTGTTGTGTTGTGGGATGGTCCTAGGGTTGATGAATGGGAGGTTGTTGTGCTATGGGATGGTCCTAGGGTTGATGAATGGGAGGTTGTTGTGCTGTGGGATGGTCCTAGGGTTGATGAATGGGAGGTTGTTGTGTTGTGGGATAGTCCTAGGGTTGATGAATGGGAGGTTGTTGTGTTGTGGGATGGTCCTAGGGTTGACCAATAGGAGGTTTCTGTGCTGTGGGATGGTCCTAGGGTTGATGAATGGGAGATTGTTTTGCTGTGGGATGGTCCTAGGGTTGATGAATGGGAGGTTGTTGTGCTGTGGGATGGTCCCAGGGTTGATGAATGGGAGGTTGTTGTGTTGTGGGATGGTCCTAGGGTTGAGCAATGGGAGGTTGTTGTGTTGTGGGATGGTCCTAGGGTTGATGAATGGGAGGTTGTTGTGTTGTGGGATGGTCCTAGGGTTGATGAATGGGAGGTTGTTGTGTTGTGGGATGGTCCTAGGGTTGATGAATGGGAGGTTGTTGTGCTGTGGGATGGTCCTAGAGTTGACCAATGGGAGGTTGTTGTGCTGTGGGATAGTCCTAGGGGTGATGAATGGGAGGTTGTGATGTTGTGGGATGGTCCTAGGGTTGACCAATAGGAGGTTGTTGTGCTGTGGGATAGTCATAGGGTTGACCAATGGGAGGTTGTTGTGTTGTGGGATGGTCCTAGGGTTGATGAATGGGAGGTTGTTGTGCTGTGGGATGGTCCTAGAGTTGACCAATGGGAGGTTGTTGTGCTGTGGGATAGTCCTAGGGGTGATGAATGGGAGGTTGTTGTGCTGTGGGATAGTCCTAGGGTTGACCAATGGGAGGTTGTTGTGCTGTGGGATGGTCCTAGGGTTGACCAATGGGAGGTTGTTGTGTTGTGGGATGGTCCTAGGGTTGACCAATAGGAGGTTTCTGTGCTGTGGGATGGTCCTAGGGGTGGTTGTGGGATGGTCCTAGGGTTGATGAATGGGAGGTTGTTGTGTTGTGGGATGGTCCTAGGGTTGATGAATGGGAGGTTGTTGTGTTGTGGGGTGGTCCTAGGGTTGAACAATAGGAGGTTGTTGTGCTGTGGGATAGTCCTAGGGTTGACCAATGGGAGGTTGTTGTGTTGTGGGATGGTCCTAGGTTTGATGAATGGGAGGTTGTTGTGTTGTGGGATGGTCCTAGGGTTGATGAATGGGAGGTTGTTGTGTTGTGGGATGGTCCTAGGGTTGATGAATGGGAGGTTGTTGTGTTGTGGGATGGTCCTAGGGTTGACCAATAGGAGGTTGTTGTGTTGTGGGATGGTCCTAGGGTTGATGAATGGGAGGTTGTTGTGCTATGGGATGGTCCTAGGGTTGATGAATGGGAGGTTGTTGTGCTGTGGGATGGTCCTAGGGTTGATGAATGGGAGGTTGTTGTGTTGTGGGATAGTCCTAGGGTTGATGAATGGGAGGTTGTTGTGTTGTGGGATGGTCCTAGGGTTGACCAATAGGAGGTTTCTGTGCTGTGGGATGGTCCTAGGGTTGATGAATGTGAGATTGTTTTGCTGTGGGATGGTCCTAGGGTTGATGAATGGGAGGTTGTTGTGCTGTGGGATGGTCCTAGGGTTGATGAATGGGAGGTTGTTGTGTTGTGGGATGGTCCTAGGGTTGACCAATGGGAGGTTGTTGTGTTGTGGGATGGTCCTAGGGTTGATGAATGGGAGGTTGTTGTGTTGTGGGATGGTCCTAGGGTTGATGAATGGGAGGTTGTTGTGTTGTGGGATGGTCCTAGGGTTGATGAATGGGAGGTTGTTGTGCTGTGGGATGGTCCTAGAGTTGACCAATGGGAGGTTGTTGTGCTGTGGGATAGTCCTAGGGGTGATGAATGGGAGGTTGTTGTGCTGTGGGATAGTCCTAGGGTTGACCAATGGGAGGTTGTTGTGCTGTGGGATGGTCCTAGGGTTGACCAATGGGAGGTTGTTGTGTTGTGGGATGGTCCTAGGGTTGACCAATATGAGGTTTCTGTGCTGTGGGATGGTCCTAGGGGTGATGATTGGGAGGTTGTGATGTTGTGGGATGGTCCTAGGGTTGATGAATGGGAGGTTGTTGTGTTGTGGGATGGTCCTAGGGTTGATGAATGGGAGGTTGTTGTGTTGTGGGATGGTCCTAGGGTTGACCAATAGGAGGTTGTTGTGCTGTGGGATAGTCCTAGGGTTGACCAATGGGAGGTTGTTGTGTTGTGGGATGGTCCTAGGGTTGATGAATGGGAGGTTGTTGTGTTGTGGGATGGTCCTAGGGTTGATGAATGGGAGGTTGTTGTGCTGTGGGATGGTCCTAGAGTTGACCAATGGGAGGTTGTTGTGCTGTGGGATAGTCCTAGGGGTGATGAATGGGAGGTTGTGATGTTGTGGGATGGTCCTAGGGTTGATGAATGGGAGGTTGTTGTGTTGTGGGATGGTCCTAGGGTTGATGAATGGGAGGTTGTTGTGCTGTGGGATGGTCCTAGAGTTGACCAATGGGAGGTTGTTGTGCTGTGGGATAGTCCTAGGGGTGATGAATGGGAGGTTGTTGTGCTGTGGGATAGTCCTAGGGTTGACCAATGGGAGGTTGTTGTGCTGTGGGATGGTCCTAGGGTTGACCAATGGGAGGTTGTTGTGTTGTGGGATGGTCCTAGGGTTGACCAATAGGAGGTTTCTGTGCTGTGGGATGGTCCTAGGGGTGGTTGTGGGATGGTCCTAGGGTTGATGAATGGGAGGTTGTTGTGTTGTGCGATGGTCCTAGGGTTGATGAATGGGAGGTTGTTGTGTTGTGGGATGGTCCTAGGGTTGACCAATAGGAGGTTGTTGTGCTGTGGGATAGTCCTAGGGTTGACCAATGGGAGGTTGTTGTGTTGTGGGATGGTCCTAGGGTTGATGAATGGGAGGTTGTTGTGTTGAGGGATGGTCCTAGGGTTGATGAATGGGAGGTTGTTGTGTTGTGGGATGGTCCTAGGGTTGATGAATGGGAGGTTGTTGTGTTGTGGGATGGTCCTAGGGTTGACCAATAGGAGGTTGTTGTGTTGTGGGATGGTCCTAGGGTTGATGAATGGGAGGTTGTTGTGCTATGGGATGGTCCTAGGGTTGATGAATGTGAGGTTGTTGTGCTGTGGGATGGTCCTAGGGTTGATGAATGGGAGGTTGTTGTGTTGTGGGATAGTCCTAGGGTTGATGAATGGGAGGGTGTTGTGTTGTGGGATGGTCCTAGGGTTGACCAATAGGAGGTTTCTGTGCTGTGGGATGGTCCTAGGGTTGATGAATGGGAGATTGTTTTGCTGTGGGATGGTCCTAGGGTTGATGAATGGGAGGTTGTTGTGCTGTGGGATGGTCCTAGGGTTGATGAATGGGAGGTTGTTGTGTTGTGGGATGGTCCTAGGGTTGACCAATGGGAGGTTGTTGTGTTGTGGGATGGTCCTAGGGTTGATGAATGGGAGGTTGTTGTGTTGTGGGATGGTCCTAGGGTTGATGAATGGGAGGTTGTTGTGTTGTGGGATGGTCCTAGGGTTGATGAATGGGAGGTTGTTGTGCTGTGGGATGGTCCTAGAGTTGACCAATGGGAGGTTGTTGTGCTGTGGGATAGTCCTAGGGGTGATGAATGGGAGGTTGTGATGTTGTGGGATGGTCCTAGGGTTGATGAATGGGAGGTTGTTGTGTTGTGGGATGGTCCTAGGGTTGACCAATAGGAGGTTGTTGTGCTGTGGGATAGTCATAGGGTTGACCAATGGGAGGTTGTTGTGTTGTGGGATGGTCCTAGGGTTGATGAATGGGAGGTTGTTGTGTTGTGGGATGGTCCTAGGGTTGATGAATGGGAGGTTGTTTTGTTGTGGGATGGTCCTAGGGTTGATGAATGGGAGGTTGTTGTGCTGTGGGATGGTCCTAGAGTTGACCAATGGGAGGTTGTTGTGCTGTGGGATAGTCCTAGGGGTGATGAATGGGAGGTTGTGATGTTGTGGGATGGTCCTAGGGTTGATGAATGGGAGGTTGTTGTGTTGTGGGATGGTCCTAGGGTTGATGAATGGGAGGTTGTTTTGTTGTGGGATGGTCCTAGGGTTGATGAATGGGAGGTTGTTGTGCTGTGGGATGGTCCTAGAGTTGACCAATGGGAGGTTGTTGTGCTGTGGGATAGTCCTAGGGGTGATGAATGGGAGGTTGTTGTGCTGTGGGATAGTCCTAGGGTTGACCAATGGGAGGTTGTTGTGCTGTGGGATGGTCCTAGGGTTGACCAATGGGAGGTTGTTGTGTTGTGGGATGGTCCTAGGGTTGACCAATAGGAGGTTTCTGTGCTGTGGGATGGTCCTAGGGGTGGTTGTGGGATGGTCCTAGGGTTGATGAATGGGAGGTCGTTGTGTTGTGGGATGGTCCTAGGGTTGATGAATGGGAGGTTGTTGTGTTGTGGGATGGTCCTAGGGTTGACCAATAGGAGGTTGTTGTGCTGTGGGATAGTCCTAGGGTTGACCAATGGGAGGTTGTTGTGTTGTGGGATGGTCCCAGGGTTGATGAATGGGAGGTTGTTGTGTTGTGGGATGGTCCTAGGGTTGATGAATGGGAGGTTGTTGTGTTGTGGGATGGTCCTAGGGTTGATGAATGGGAGGTTGTTGTGTTGTGGGATGGTCCTAGGGTTGACCAATAGGAGGTTGTTGTGTTGTGGGATGGTCCTAGGGTTGATGAATGGGAGGTTGTTGTGCTATGGGATGGTCCTAGGGTTGATGAATGGGAGGTTGTTGTGCTGTGGGATGGTCCTAGGGTTGATGAATGGGAGGTTGTTGTGTTGTGGGATAGTCCTAGGGTTGATGAATGGGAGGTTGTTGTGTTGTGGGATGGTCCTAGGGTTGACCAATAGGAGGTTTCTGTGCTGTGGGATGGTCCTAGGGTTGATGAATGGGAGATTGTTTTGCTGTGGGATGGTCCTAGGGTTGATGAATGGGAGGTTGTTGTGCTGTGGGATGGTCCTAGGGTTGATGAATGGGAGGTTGTTATGTTGTGGGATGGTCCTAGGGTTGACCAATGGGAGGTTGTTGTGTTGTGGGATGGTCCTAGGGTTGATGAATGGGAGGTTGTTGTGTTGTGGGATGGTCCTAGGGTTGATGAATGGGAGGTTGTTGTGTTGTGGGATGGTCCTAGGGTTGATGAATGGGAGGTTGTTGTGCTGTGGGATGGTCCTAGAGTTGACCAATGGGAGGTTGTTGTGCTGTGGGATAGTCCTAGGGGTGATGAATGGGAGGTTGTTGTGCTGTGGGATAGTCCTAGGGTTGACCAATGGGAGGTTGTTGTGCTGTGGGATGGTCCTAGGGTTGACCAATGGGAGGTTGTTGTGTTGTGGGATGGTCCTAGGGTTGGCCAATAGGAGGTTTCTGTGCTGTGGGATGGTCCTAGGGGTGATGATTGGGAGGTTGTGATGTTGTGGGATGGTCCTAGGGTTGATGAATGGGAGGTTGTTGTGTTGTGGGATGGTCCTAGGGTTGATGAATGGGAGGTTGTTGTGCTGTGGGATGGTCCTAGAGTTGACCAATGGGAGGTTGTTGTGCTGTGGGATAGTCCTAGGGGTGATGAATGGGAGGTTGTTGTGCTGTGGGATAGTCCTAGGGTTGACCAATGGGAGGTTGTTGTGCAGTGGGATGGTCCTAGGGTTGACCAATGGGGGGTTGTTGTGTTGTGGGATGGTCCTAGGGTTGACCAATAGGAGGTTTCTGTGCTGTGGGATGGTCCTAGGGGTGATGATTGGGAGGTTGTGATGTTGTGGGATGGTCCTAGGGTTGATGAATGGGAGGTTGTTGTGTTGTGGGATGGTCCTAGGGTTGATGAATGGGAGGTTGTTGTGTTGTGGGATGGTCCTAGGGTTGACCAATAGGAGGTTGTTGTGCTGTGGGATAGTCCTAGGGTTGACCAATGGGAGGTTGTTGTGTTGTGGGATGGTCCTAGGGTTGATGAATGGGAGGTTGTTTTGTTGTGGGATGGTCCTAGGGTTGATGAATGGGAGGTTGTTGTGCTGTGGGATGGTCCTAGAGTTGACCAATGGGAGGTTATTGTGCTGTGGGATAGTCCTAGGGGTGATGAATGGGAGGTTGTGATGTTGTGGGATGGTCCTAGGGTTGATGAATGGGAGGTTGTTGTGTTGTGGGATGGTCCTAGGGTTGATGAATGGGAGGTTGTTGTGCTGTGGGATGGTCCTAGAGTTGACCAATGGGAGGTTGTTGTGCTGTGGGATAGTCCTAGGGGTGATGAATGGGAGGTTGTTGTGCTGTGGGATAGTCCTAGGGTTGACCAATGGGAGGTTGTTGTGCTGTGGGATGGTCCTAGGGTTGACCAATGGGAGGTTGTTGTGTTGTGGGATGGTCCTAGGGTTGACCAATAGGAGGTTTCTGTGCTGTGGGATGGTCCTAGGGGTGGTTGTGGGATGGTCCTAGGGTTGATGAATGGGAGGTTGTTGTGTTGTGGGATGGTCCTAGAGTTGATGAATGGGAGGTTGTTGTGTTGTGGGATGGTCCTAGGGTTGACCAATAGGAGGTTGTTGTGCTGTGGGATAGTCCTAGGGTTGACCAATGGGAGGTTGTTGTGTTGTGGGATGGTCCTAGGGTTGATGAATGGGAGGTTGTTGTGTTGTGGGATGGTCCTAGGGTTGATGAATGGGAGGTTGTTGTGTTGTGGGATGGTCCTACGGTTGATGAATGGGAGGTTGTTGTGTTGTGGGATGGTCCTAGTGTTGACCAATGGGAGGTTGTTGTGTTGTGGGATGGTCCTAGGGTTGATGAATGGGAGGGTGTTGTGTTGTGGGATGGTCCTAGGGTTGATGAATGGGAGGTTGTTGTGCTATGGGATGGTCCTAGGGTTGATGAATGGGAGGTTGTTGTGCTGTGGGATGGTCCTAGGGTTGATGAATGGGAGGTTGTTGTGTTGTGGGATAGTCCTAGGGTTGATGAATGGGAGGTTGTTGTGTTGTGGGATGGTCCTAGGGTTGACCAATAGGAGGTTTCTGTGCTGTGGGATGGTCCTAGGGTTGATGAATGGGAGATTGTTGTGCTGTGGGATGGTCCTAGGGTTGATGAATGGGAGGTTGTTGTGTTGTGGGATGGTCCTAGGGTTGACCAATGGGAGGTTGTTGTGTTGTGGGATGGTCCTAGGGTTGATGAATGGGAGGTTGTTGTGTTGTGGGATGGTCCTAGGGTTGATGAATGGGAGGTTGTTGTGTTGTGGGATGGTCCTAGGGTTGATGAATGGGAGGTTGTTGTGCTGTGGGATGGTCCTAGAGTTGACCAATGGGAGGTTGTTGTGCTGTGGGATAGTCCTAGGGGTGATGAATGGGAGGTTGTTGTGCTGTGGGATAGTCCTAGGGTTGACCAATGGGAGGTTGTTGTGCTGTGGGATGGTCCTAGGGTTGACCAATGGGAGGTTGTTGTGTTGTGGGATGGTCCTAGGGTTGACCAATATGAGGTTTCTGTGTTGTGGGATGGTCCTAGGGTTGATGAATGGGAGGTTGTTGTGCTATGGGATGGTCCTAGGGTTGATGAATGGGAGGTTGTTGTGCTGTGGGATGGTCCTAGGGTTGATGAATGGGAGGTTGTTGTGTTGTGGGATAGTCCTAGGGTTGATGAATGGGAGGTTGTTGTGTTGTGGGATGGTCCTAGGGTTGACCAATAGGAGGTTTCTGTGCTGTGGGATGGTCCTAGGGTTGATGAATGGGAGATTGTTGTGCTGTGGGATGGTCCTAGGGTTGATGAATGGGAGGTTGTTGTGTTGTGGGATGGTCCTAGGGTTGACCAATGGGAGGTTGTTGTGTTGTGGGATGGTCCTAGGGTTGATGAATGGGAGGTTGTTGTGTTGTGGGATGGTCCTAGGGTTGATGAATGGGAGGTTGTTGTGTTGTGGGATGGTCCTAGGGTTGATGAATGGGAGGTTGTTGTGCTGTGGGATGGTCCTAGAGTTGACCAATGGGAGGTTGTTGTGCTGTGGGATAGTCCTAGGGGTGATGAATGGGAGGTTGTTGTGCTGTGGGATAGTCCTAGGGTTGACCAATGGGAGGTTGTTGTGCTGTGGGATGGTCCTAGGGTTGACCAATGGGAGGTTGTTGTGTTGTGGGATGGTCCTAGGGTTGACCAATATGAGGTTTCTGTGCTGTGGGATGGTCCTAGGGGTGATGATTGGGAGGTTGTGATGTTGTGGGATGGTCCTAGGGTTGATGAATGGGAGATTGTTGTGTTGTGGGATGGTCCTAGGGTTGATGAATGGGAGGTTGTTGTGTTGTGGGATGGTCCTAGGGTTGACCAATAGGAGGTTGTTGTGCTGTGGGATAGTCCTAGGGTTGACCAATGGGAGGTTGTTGTGTTGTGGGATGGTCCTAGGGTTGATGAATGGGAGGTTGTTGTGTTGTGGGATGGTCCTAGGGTTGATGAATGGGAGGTTGTTTTGTTGTGGGATGGTCCTAGGGTTGATGAATGGGAGGTTGTTGTGCTGTGGGATGGTCCTAGAGTTGACCAATGGGAGGTTGTTGTGCTGTGGGATAGTCCTAGGGGTGATGAATGGGAGGTTGTGATGTTGTGGGATGGTCCTAGGGTTGATGAATGGGAGGTTGTTGTGTTGTGGGATGGTCCTAGGGTTGATGAATGGGAGGTTGTTGTGCTGTGGGATGGTCCTAGAGTTGACCAATGGGAGGTTGTTGTGCTGTGGGATAGTCCTAGGGGTGATGAATGGGAGGTTGTTGTGCTGTGGGATAGTCCTAGGGTTGACCAATGGGAGGTTGTTGTGCTGTGGGATGGTCCTAGGGTTGACCAATGGGAGGTTGTTGTGTTGTGGGATGGTCCTAGGGTTGACCAATAGGAGGTTTCTGTGCTGTGGGATGGTCCTAGGGGTGGTTGTGGGATGGTCCTAGGGTTGATGAATGGGAGGTTGTTGTGTTGTGCGATGGTCCTAGGGTTGATGAATGGGAGGTTGTTGTGTTGTGGGATGGTCCTAGGGTTGATGAATGGGAGGTTGTTGTGCTATGGGATGGTCCTAGGGTTGATGAATGGGAGGTTGTTGTGCTGTGGGATGGTCCTAGGGTTGATGAATGGGAGGTTGTTGTGTTGTGGGATAGTCCTAGGGTTGATGAATGGGAGGTTGTTGTGTTGTGGGATGGTCCTAGGGTTGACCAATAGGAGGTTTCTGTGCTGTGGGATGGTCCTAGGGTTGATGAATGGGAGATTGTTTTGCTGTGGGATGGTCCTAGGGTTGATGAATGGGAGGTTGTTGTGCTGTGGGATGGTCCTAGGGTTGATGAATGGGAGGTTGTTGTGTTGTGGGATGGTCCTAGGGTTTGACCAATGGGAGGTTGTTGTGTTGTGGGATGGTCCTAGGGTTGATGAATGGGAGGTTGTTGTGTTGTGGGATGGTCCTAGGGTTGTTGTGTTGTGGGATGGTCCTAGGGTTGATGAATGGGAGGTTGTTGTGCTGTGGGATGGTCCTAGAGTTGACCAATGGGAGGTTGTTGTGCTGTGGGATAGTCCTAGGGGTGATGAATGGGAGGTTGTTGTGCTGTGGGATAGTCCTAGGGTTGACCAATGGGAGGTTGTTGTGCTGTGGGATGGTCCTAGGGTTGACCAATGGGAGGTTGTTGTGTTGTGGGATGGTCCTAGGGTTGACCAATATGAGGTTTCTGTGCTGTGGGATGGTCCTAGGGGTGATGATTGGGAGGTTGTGATGTTGTGGGATGGTCCTAGGGTTGATGAATGGGAGGTTGTTGTGTTGTGGGATGGTCCTAGGGTTGATGAATGGGAGGTTGTTGTGTTGTGGGATGGTCCTAGGGTTGACCAATAGGAGGTTGTTGTGCTGTGGGATAGTCCTAGGGTTGACCAATGGGAGGTTGTTGTGTTGTGGGATGGTCCTAGGGTTGATGAATGGGAGGTTGTTGTGTTGTGGGATGGTCCTAGGGTTGATGAATGGGAGGTTGTTTTGTTGTGGGATGGTCCTAGGGTTGATGAATGGGAGGTTGTTGTGCTGTGGGATGGTCCTAGAGTTGACCAATGGGAGGTTGTTGTGCTGTGGGATAGTCCTAGGGGTGATGAATGGGAGGTTGTGATGTTGTGGGATGGTCCTAGGGTTGATGAATGGGAGGTTGTTGTGTTGTGGGATGGTCCTAGGGTTGATGAATGGGAGGTTGTTGTGCTGTGGGATGGTCCTAGAGTTGACCAATGGGAGGTTGTTGTGCTGTGGGATAGTCCTAGGGGTGATGAATGGGAGGTTGTTGTGCTGTGGGATAGTCCTAGGGTTGACCAATGGGAGGTTGTTGTGCTGTGGGATGGTCCTAGGGTTGACCAATGGGAGGTTGTTGTGTTGTGGGATGGTCCTAGGGTTGACCAATAGGAGGTTTCTGTGCTGTGGGATGGTCCTAGGGGTGGTTGTGGGATGGTCCTAGGGTTGATGAATGGGAGGTTGTTGTGTTGTGCGATGGTCCTAGGGTTGATGAATGGGAGGTTGTTGTGTTGTGGGATGGTCCTAGGGTTGACCAATAGGAGGTTGTTGTGCTGTGGGATAGTCCTAGGGTTGACCAATGGGAGGTTGTTGTGTTGTGGGATGGTCCTAGGGTTGACCAATAGGAGGTTTCTGTGCTGTGGGATGGTCCTAGGGGTGGTTGTGGGATGGTCCTAGGGTTGATGAATGGGAGGTTGTTGTGTTGTGGGATGGTCCTAGAGTTGATGAATGGGAGGTTGTTGTGTTGTGGGATGGTCCTAGGGTTGACCAATAGGAGGTTGTTGTGCTGTGGGATAGTCCTAGGGTTGACCAATGGGAGGTTGTTGTGTTGTGGGATGGTCCTAGGGTTGATGAATGGGAGGTTGTTGTGTTGTGGGATGGTCCTAGGGTTGATGAATGGGAGGTTGTTGTGTTGTGGGATGGTCCTACGGTTGATTAATGGGAGGTTGTTGTGTTGTGGGATGGTCCTAGTGTTGACCAATGGGAGGTTGTTGTGTTGTGGGATGGTCCTAGGGTTGATGAATGGGAGGGTGTTGTGTTGTGGGATGGTCCTAGGGTTGACCAATAGGAGGTTGTTGTGCTGTGGGATAGTCCTAGTGTTGACCAATGGGAGGTTGTTGTGTTGTGGGATGGTCCTAGGATTGATGAATGGGAGGTTGTTGTGTTGTGGGATGGTCCTAGAGTTGATGAATGGGAGGTTGTTGTGTTGTGGGATGGTCCTAGAGTTGATGAATGGGAGGTTGTTGTGTTGTGGGATGGTCCTAGAGTTGACCAATGGGAGGTTGTTGTGCTGTGGGATAGTCCTAGGGTTGATGAATGGGAGGTTGTTGTGTTGTGGGATGGTCCTAGGGGTGACCAATGGGAGGTTGTTGTGTTGTGGGATGGTCCTAGGGTTGATGAATGGGAGGGTGTTGTGTTGTGGGATGGTCCTAGGGTTGATGAATGGGAGGTTGTTGTGTTGTGGGATGGTCCTAGGGTTGACCAATGGGAGGTTGTTGTGTTGTGGGATGGTCCTAGGGTTGATGAATGGGACTCTCTACAGTCTGGTCTGTCTCAACTAGTGTTATTTTTGGACACCGATTTGGCCGATTTAAATTTTATTTGTATTTTTTTACACCTTTATTTAACTAGACAAGTCAGTTAAGAACACATTCTTACTTTCAATAACGGCCCAGGAACTGGTGGGTTAACTGCCTGTTCAGGGGCAGAACGACAGATTGCAACCTTACAGTTAACTAGTCCAACGCTCTAACCACCTGATTACATTGCCCTCCATGAGGAGCCTGCGTGTTACGCGAATGCAGTAGGAGCCAAGGTAACTAATTTGCCACAATTGTACGTAATTATGACATAACATTGAAGCTTGTACAATGTAACAGGAATATTTAGACTTAGGGATGCCATTCGTTAGATAAAATACAGAACGGTTCCATATTTCACTGAAATAATAAATGTTTTGTTTTCGAAATTATAGTTTCCGGATTCAACCATATTAATGACCAAAGGCTCGTATTTCTGTGTGTTATTATGTTATAATTAAGTCTGATTTGATAGAGCAGTCTGACTGAGCGGTGGTAGGCACCAGCAAGCTCGTAAGCATTCATTCAAACAGCACTTTCATGCGTTTTGCCAGCAGCTCTTCACAAGCACAGCGCTGTTTATGACTTGAAGCCCATCAACTCCCGAGATTAGGCTGGTGTAACCGATGTGAAATGGCTAGCTAGTTAGCGGGGTGCGCGCTAATAGCGTTTCAAACGCCACTCGCTCTGAGACTTGGAGTAGTTGTTCCCCTTGCTCTGCATGGGTAACACTGCTTCGAGGGTGGCTGTTGTCGTTGTGTTCTTGGTTCGAGCCCAGGTAGGAGAGAGGAGAGGGACGGAAGCTATACTGTTACACTGGCAATACTAAAGTGTCTATAAGAACATCCAATAATCAAAGGTTAATGAAATACAAATGGTATAGAGAGAAATAGTCCTGTAAATACTATATTAGCTACAACCTAAAACCTCTTACCTTGGAATATTGAAGACTCATGTTAAAAGGAACCACCAGCTTTCATATGTTCTCATGTTCTGAGCAAGGAACTGAAACGTTAGCTTTCTTACATGGCACATATTGCACTTTAACTTTCTTCTCCAACACTTTGTTTTTGCATTATTTAAACCAACTTGAACATGTTTCATTATTTATTTGAGGCTAAATACATTTTTATTGATGTATTATACTAAGTTAAAATAAGTGTTCATTCAGTATTGTTGTAATTGTCATTATTACAAATACATTTTTTTTAATTGGCCGATTAATCATAAACGGTCGACCTATAGTTATGACACTCTACTGTCTGGTCTGTCTCAACTAGCTGGTCTTGACTGTCTACTGTCTGGTCTGTCTCATCTAGCTGGTGTTGACTGTCTACAGTCTGGTCTGTCTCAACTAGCTGGTCTTGACTGTCTACTGTCTGGTCTGTCTCATCTAGCTGGTGTTGACTGTCTACAGTCTGGTCTGTCTCAACTAGCTGGTCCTGACTGTCTACAGTCTGGTCTGTCTCAACTAGCTGGTCCTGACTGTCTACAGTCTGGTCTGTCTCAACTAGCTGGTGTTGACTGTTTACTGTCTGGTATGTCTCAACTAGCTGGTGTTGACTGTCTACTGTCTGGTATGTCTCAACTAGCTGGTGTTGACTGTCTACTGTCTGGTCTGTCTCAACTAGCTGGTGTTGACTGTACAGTCTGGTCTGTCTCAACTAGCTGGTCCTGACTGTCTACAGTCTGGTCTGTCTCAACTAGCTGGTCCTGACTGTCTACAGTCTGAACTGTCTCAACTAGCTGGTACTGACTGTCTACAGTCTGGTCTGTCTCAACTAGCTGGCGTTGACTGTCTACTGTCTGGTCTGTCTCAACTAGCTGGTGTTGACTGTCTACTGTCTGGTCTGTCTCAACTAGCTGGTCTTGACTGTCTACAGTCTGGTCTGTCTCAACTAGCTGGTGTTATGAGTCTCTACAGTCTGGTCTGTCTCAACTAGCTGGTGTTGACTGTTTACTGTCTGGTATGTCTCAACTAGCTGGTGTTGACTGTCTACTGTCTGGTATGTCTCAACTAGCTGGTGTTGACTGTCTACTGTCTGGTCTGTCTCAACTAGCTGGTGTTGACTGTCTACTGTCTGGTATGTCTCAACTAGCTGGTGTTGACTGTCTACAGTCTGGTCTGTCTCAACTAGCTGGTGTTGACTGTCTACTGTCTGGTATGTCTCAACTAGCTGGTGTTGACTGTCTACTGTCTGGTCTGTCTCAACTAGCTGGTGTTGACTGTACAGTCTGGTCTGTCTCAACTAGCTGGTCCTGACTGTCTACAGTCTGGTCTGTCTCAACTAGCTGGTGTTATGAGTCTCTACAGTCTGGTCTGTCTCAACTAGCTGGTGTTGACTGTCTACAGTCTGGTCTGTCTCAACTAGCTGGTCTTGACTGTCTACAGTCTGGTCTGTCTCAACTAGCTGGTGTTATGAGTCTCTACAGTCTGGTCTGTCTCAACTAGCTGGTCTTGACTGTCTACAGTCTGGTCTGTCTCAACTAGCTGGTCTTGACTGTCTACAGTCTGGTCTGTCTCAACTAGCTGGTGTTATGAGTCTCTACAGTCTGGTCTGTCTCAACTAGCTGGTGTTATGAGTCTCTACAGTCTGGTCTGTCTCAACTAGCTGGTGTTATGAGTCTCTACAGTCTGGTCTGTCTCAACTAGCTGGTGTTATGAGTCTCTACAGTCTGGTCTGTCTCAACTAGCTGGTGTTATGAGTCTCTACAGTCTGGTCTGTCTCAACTAGCTGGTGTTATGAGTCTCTACAGTCTGGTCTGTCTCAACTAGCTGGTGTTGACTGTCTACTGTCTGGTCTGTCTCAACTAGCTGGCTTTGACTGTCTACAGTCTGGTCTCTCTCAACTAGCTGGTGTTATGAGTCTCTACAGTCTGGTCTGTCTCAACTAGCTGGCTTTGACTGTCTACTGTCTGGTCTGTCTCATCTAGCTGGTGTTGACTGTCTACTGTCTGGTCTGTCTCAACTAGCTGGTGTTGACTGTCTACTGTCTGGTCTGTCTCAACTAGCTGGCTTTGCCTGTCTACTGTCTGGTCTGTCTCATCTAGCTGGTGTTGACTGTCTACTGTCTGGTCTGTCTCAACTAGCTGGTGTTGACTGTCTACAGTCTGGTCTGTCTCAACTAGCTGGCTTTGACTGTCTACTGTCTGGTCTGTCTCAACTAGCTGGTGTTGACTGTCTACTGTCTGGTCTGTCTCAACTAGCTGGTCTTGACTGTCTACTGTCTGGTCTGTCTCATCTAGCTGGTGTTGACTGTCTACAGTCTAGTCTGTCTCAACTAGCTGGTCCTGACTGTCTACAGTCTGGTCTGTCTCAACTAGCTGGTCCTGACTGTCTACAGTCTGGTCTGTCTCAACTAGCTGGTGTTGACTGTTTACTGTCTGGTATGTCTCAACTAGCTGGTGTTGACTGTCTACTGTCTGGTATGTCTCAACTAGCTGGTGTTGACTGTTTACTGTCTGGTATGTCTCAACTAGCTGGTGTTGACTGTACAGTCTGGTCTGTCTCAACTAGCTGGTCCTGACTGTCTACAGTCTGGTCTGTCTCAACTAGCTGGTCCTGACTGTCTACAGTCTGGTCTGTCTCAACTAGCTGGTACTGACTGTCTACAGTCTGGACTGTCTCAACTAGCTGGCGTTGACTGTCTACTGTCTGGTCTGTCTCAACTAGCTGGTGTTGACTGTCTACTGTCTGGTCTGTCTCAACTAGCTGGTCTTGACTGTCTACAGTCTGGTCTGTCTCAACTAGCTGGTGTTATGAGTCTCTACAGTCTGGTCTGTCTCAACTAGCTGGTGTTGACTGTTTACTGTCTGGTATTTCTCAACTAGCTGGTGTTGACTGTCTACTGTCTGGTATGTCTCAACTAGCTGGTGTTGACTGTCTACTGTCTGGTCTGTCTCAACTAGCTGGTGTTGACTGTACAGTCTGGTCTGTCTCAACTAGCTGGTCCTGACTGTCTACAGTCTGGTCTGTCTCAACTAGCTGGTGTTATGAGTCTCTACAGTCTGGTCTGTCTCAACTAGCTGGTGTTGACTGTCTACAGTCTGGTCTGTCTCAACTAGCTGGTCTTGACTGTCTACAGTCTGGTCTGTCTCAACTAGCTGGTGTTATGAGTCTCTACAGTCTGGTCTGTCTCAACTAGCTGGTGTTATGAGTCTCTACAGTCTGGTCTGTCTCAACTAGCTGGTGTTATGAGTCTCTACAGTCTGGTCTGTCTCAACTAGCTGGTGTTATGAGTCTCTACAGTCTGGTCTGTCTCAACTAGCTGGTGTTATGAGTCTCTACAGTCTGGTCTGTCTCAACTAGCTGGTGCTATGAGTCTCTACAGTCTGGTATGTCTCAACTAGCTGGTGTTATGAGTCTCTACAGTCTGGTCTGTCTCAACTAGCTGGTGTTGACTGTCTACTGTCTGGTCTGTCTCAACTAGCTGGCTTTGACTGTCTACAGTCTGGTCTGTCTCAACTAGCTGGTGTTATGAGTCTCTACAGTCTGGTCTGTCTCAACTAGCTGGTGTTATGAGTCTCTACAGTCTGGTCTGTCTCAACTAGCTGGTGTTATGAGTCTCTACAGTCTGGTCTGTCTCAACTAGCTGGTGCTATGAGTCTCTACAGTCTGGTATGTCTCAACTAGCTGGTGTTATGAGTCTCTACAGTCTGGTCTGTCTCAACTAGCTGGTGTTGACTGTCTACTGTCTGGTCTGTCTCAACTAGCTGGCTTTGACTGTCTACAGTCTGGTCTGTCTCAACTAGCTGGTGTTATGAGTCTCTACAGTCTGGTCTGTCTCAACTAGCTGGTGTTGACTGTCTACAGTCTGGTCTGTCTCAACTAGCTGGCTTTGACTGTCTACTGTCTGGTCTGTCTCATCTAGCTGGTGTTGACTGTCTACTGTCTGGTCTGTCTCAACTAGCTGTTGTTGACTGTCTACTGTCTGGTCTGTCTCAACTAGCTGGCTTTGCCTGTCTACTGTCTGGTCTGTCTCATCTAGCTGGTGTTGACTGTCTACTGTCTGGTCTGTCTCAACTAGCTGGTGTTGACTGTCTACAGTCTGGTCTGTCTCAACTAGCTGGCTTTGACTGTCTACTGTCTGGTCTGTCTCAACTAGCTGGTGTTGACTGTCTACTGTCTGGTCTGTCTCAACTAGCTGGTGTTGACTGTCTACTGTCTGGTCTGTCTCAACTAGCTGGCTTTGCCTGTCTACTGTCTGGTCTGTCTCATCTAGCTGGTGTTGACTGTCTACTGTCTGGTCTGTCTCAACTAGCTGGTCTTGACTGTCTACTGTCTGGTCTGTCTCATCTAGCTGGTGTTATGAGTCTCTACAGTCTGGTCTGTCTCAACTAGCTGGTGTTGACTGTCTACTGTCTGGTCTGTCTCAACTAGCTGGTGTTGACTGTCTACTGTCTGGTCTGTCTCATCTAGCTGGTGTTATGAGTCTCTTGTCTACAGTCTAGTCAGTTCCCTACTTCGTCTTTCTCTTGGCGAAGTCCTCACAGTTAAACCCCATCATCCAAACAACCTCACAAGCCATACAGCCGTACACATCATTCTTTCGTTACCCAATTATGATCTGAAAACCCTAAATTCATTTCAGGTCAGCACGCATAGTCTGTCATTTGTCAAGATGCATCCATAAAGACAGTCAGTAAGCCGTGCCAATGTCCACAGTCACACCAAGGATGCATCCCAAATGGCACCCTATTCACTTTATGGTGCACTACATTTAACCAGGGACCATGGGGCTCTGCTCAAAAGTAGTGCACTATATAGGGAATAGGGTGCAAGTTAGGGAATAGGGTGTGATTTGGGACACAGAATAAGACGTGCGTAAAGGGGATTTTTACAATCGTCTTTTAAGAAGAGAAAAGTAAAAAAAAAACATTACATCACATCCTGCTAGTATTCTGACCCTGTGTGAATCGGCTGCCAGGACGTATCGTGTTTCATTTCATTAGACTGATCATCGGGCACTGCGTCACAGCAGAGACAAGAGAGCCAAAGCCAAGTTACTGCAAGGACCATGACAGGTTTCAGAGATGTTTTCCAACCTTTTCTTATCATTCTCACTTCCACCACTCGTCTCTACGCCCAGCCCAAGGAGCAGTGTTGATCACTGTCATTGACTGAGAGTACTAACCTTGTACCTTCAAAACATCAATATTTTCCAGGGAAGAGATAGAAGCCACAACCAGGCTACTACCATGAAACATAACGCACCCATTTCCACTATTTAACCCTGCACCCAACCTGGCTAGCAGTGTTGTTCAGTGTTGACCGATAGTTCTTCCTTCAATACAGTATCACCATACACGCAGTTATCAATAATACATACCGTTGCCATATACAGTATCATATGACATTACAAAGGCTATCAGAAGAGCTGTTACAAAATGCTTATAACAACCCTTACAATGCACTATATAATATGGTAGAAGTCCCTGTAAATGCGTTATACCCAGTGGGTTAGATAGAAGAGCAGGTTATCGTGTTATAGTTATAGATAGGCTGCTTCAGACATAGTTATATTGGCAGATAGTTATATTGGCAGATAGTTATATTAGCAGATAGTTATATTGGCAGATAGTTATATTGGCAGATAGTTATATTAGCTCTCTGTGTTCCAGCTGTACCTCTGACAGATCAATACAATACCAGGACAAAGCAAAGCTATTCAGCTACTGCACAGTTTGCAGAGTTAAACTATGTCTCTCTGTCTCAGTAGCCGGGACCAGAGTTAAACTATGTCTCTCTGTCTCAGTAGCAGAGACCGGGGTTGTACTGTGTCTCTCTGGCTCAATAGAGGGGACCAGGGTTATACTGTGTCTCTCTGTCTCAATAGCAGGGATCAGGGTTATACTGTGTCTCTCTGTTTTAATAGCAGGGACCAGGGTTATACTGTGTCTCTCTGGCTCAATAGTGGGGACCAGGGTTATACTGTGTCTCTCTGTCTCAACAGCAGGGACCAGGGTTATACTGTGTCTCTCTGTCTCAATAGCAGGGACCAGGGTTATACTATGTCTCTCTGTCTCAAGGGACCAGGGTTATACTATGTCTCTCTGTCTCAACAGCAGGGACCAGGGCTATACTGTGTCTCTCTGTCTCAATAGCAGGGACCAGGGTTATACTGTGTCTCTCTGTTTCAATAGCAGGGACCATGGTTGTAATGTGTCTGCCTGGTTCAGTAATGAGGTTCTGCTGAATAATGCTGTATGCCAGCGTGTGGTTCATGTTACTGTTTGAGGTGTGTATCCCTACAGAATATCAACCAGAGCCTCCTGAGATGATGCTGCAACAGTCAGTCAGTGTCCTCAGAACCTCAGGACCTCAGGACCTCACGACCTCAGGACCTCACGACCTCATGACCTCAGGACCAGCACATGGTAGCAATTAACAGAGCAGAGGGCTCTGACTCTCTCTCTCTGGTCTTCTCTGGTTTTCTATCTCTCTCTGGTTTTCTATCTCTCTCCCTCTGGTCTTCTTTCTCTCTCTCTCACCCTCTGGTCTTCTCTCTCTCGCTCTCTCCCTCTGGTCTTCTCTCTCAATTCAATTTCCTTTATTGGCATGACGTAACAATGTACATATTGCCTAAGCTTACCTTGGATATTTACAATATGAAAAGAATAAGAATCAAACTTGTCACCGGGACAACAGTAACCACAGTAACCAAGGGTCAAACTAACAATCACTGAACAATAACAATAAGCATACAGTAGATGACATGTGCAGGTTGGTTGGTCTGTCAGACACTGTCCCTCAACTTATGGCAGGCAGCAATGTAGTGCGTTGCCAACCCACAGCTCTCTGCGTCCTCCCCCAACAGGACTGGTAGCCTACTCTCATCAGAAAGGTCTTTAAAACCTTGAATAAGGGTTTAAAATGTGGGGAGAGGACACTAATTGTTTGAGCCTGTACTTTGTCAAGGTTTTTCTAAGGTTTTGATCAGTAACCATGGTCAAATAGTTTACCATGTTGTACTGTGGATTTAGGGCCAGATAGCACTGCATTTTTCTTTGTGCTTCCCAATAATCAATGTCATTTTGTTTATTCTGATTGATTGGATGTTCTGGTACTGAGGCTTCAGTGTGTTCGTAGAACAAGTGAACTCAGCCCCAGGACCAGCTGGATGAGGGGTCTTTTCTCTGCTAAGCTCTTGGCATTGCAGGGCTCTCTCTCTCTCTCCCTCTCTCTCTCTCTCTCTCTCTCTCTCTCTCTCTCTCTGGGTAGCTATAGTACATAGACCAAATTCAGGGTAGCTAGGGTACAGGGCCAGGGAACCTAGACAGGGTTCCCTGGCCCTGGATTTGAATTAAAACAAAATCTAGACCTTGCCTCATTAACTTGGTATGCCAAGAGAATTGCCCTAAAGGCGGTTACGCCCACTTCTGACCCGAGGGTATAAAACCCGTGAGTATAGAATTTACGACAGGACGACGTGACCCCAGCTGCAGCAAGGTCTACGCAATGCAAGTTTGAGGACAAATAAATCCTTTTCTACCCAAGCTACGGATGAGTAGCTGTGTCTAAGCGGGTGAATTCAAGTCGAACCACCTAGCCTCCATCTCCCATCGAATCGTGGTATCTAAAAGGGTTTCATTCCTATGCTGTGAGCTCTGAGCTACAGAGCTGTCTGTCCTCAGAAGACCCCTTCCAGAGCAAAGGGTGAGGGAACAGACTCCTAAGCCAAAAAAGACACCGACATCGGGAGGATGAGCAGGGAGGTGCGCCGGAGTAGTGAGTCATCTAGCAGCTGAACGGTCCACGCAGAGAATCCTCGGAGATCACCCCCACGTAATTACATCATTATATTCTGACCCATAAGAGCGGCAGTTTGGGGCAAGGCTAGGTTAAGAATAAGCATAGCTGACAAATTCACCCAAATGTATATTTCTCTCGTGTACTTTCTCTTTTTCTCTCTCTTTTAAATCCCCATTGTGGGTAACACGCGCCATAGTGTGTTGGCCCGTTATACTAAGTTCTAATCAATAGCCTAGAATGTGTTTTGTCTATGTGTATCTTTTATCATCATTTTAGCTTTCTAGTAAATAAATATTCAACTAAGATTGGTGTTGTACGAACTCATTGGTGAGACCCGGGTATGAACTCATTGGTGAGACCCTGGTCCGAACTCATTGGTGAGACCCGGGTGTGAACTCATTGGTGAGACCCGGGTCTGAACTCATTGGTGAGACCCGGGTCCGAACTCATTGGTGAGACCCGGGTCCGAACTCATTGGTGAGACCCGGGTCCGAACTCATTGGTGAGACCCGGGTCCGTGCAGATTCGTTCAGAACGAGATTGTGGAGGTAACTGGTTAATTAGCGACTGTTGTAAAATCGATATTCTGATATTCTTTGAGTTAATTTGGGAAATAGAAACTCATTAAAAACTTGTTTTCCCATGGTGCCCCAGGTTAATGAGTTAATAATGGCTTGATTCAGATTATCACACAATTAGAAACTTTAATTATTCAATGAACAACAGTCGTCACATTAACTAATACAACGTCACGACACCACTATATATACCACTATATATACCACTATACACACCACTATATACACCACTATACACACCACTATATACACCACTATAAACATCACTATATACACCACTATACACACCACTATATACACCACTATATACACCACTATAAACATCACTATATACACCACTACACACACCACTATATACATCACTATAAACATCACTATATACACCACTATACACACCACTATATACACAGCTATATACACCACTATACACACCACCATACACACCACTATACACACCTCTATAAACACCACTATACACACCACCATACACACCACTATACACACCACTATATACACCACTATAAACATCACTATATACACCACTATACACACCACTATATACACCACTATATACACCACTATACACACCACCATACACACCACTATACACACCTCTATATACACCACTATACACACCACCATACACACCACTATACACACCTCTATATACACCACTATACACACCACCATACACACCACTATAGCCACTATATACACCTCTATAAACACCACTATAGCCACTATATACAAATCAAATCAAATCAAATTGATTTGCCCCAGGACTACCTGACATGATGACTCCTTGCTGTCCCCAGTCCACCTGGCCATGCTGCTGTTCCAGTTTCAACTGACCTGAGCCCTAGGACCATGCCCCAGGACTACCTGACATGATGACTCCTTGCTGTCCCCAGTCTACCTGGCCATGCTGCTACTCCAGTTTCAACTTCCACCTGACTGTGCTGCTGCTCTAGTTTCAACTGTTCTGCCTTATTATTATTCGACCATGCTGGTCATTTATGAACATTGAACATCTTGACCATGTTCTGTTATAATCTCCACCCGGCACAGCCAGAAGAGGACTGGCCACCCCACATAGCCTGGTTCCTCTCTAGGTTTCTTCCTAGGTATTGGCCTTTCTAGGGAGTTTTTCCTAGCCACCGTGCTTCTCCACCTGCATTGCTTGCTGTTTGGGGTTTTAGGCTGGGTTTCTGTACAGCACTTTGAGATATCAGCTGATGTACGAAGGGCTATATAAATACATTTGATTTGATTTGATATACAGCTCTATAGTTACACCGCTTCCTACACCCCTATACAAATCAAATCAAATGTATTTATATAGCCCTTCTTACATCAGCTGATATCTCAAAGTGCTGTACAGAAACCCAGCCTAAAACCCCAAACAGCAAGCAATGCAGGTGTAGAAGCACGGTGGCTAGGAAAAACTCCCTAGAAAGGCCAAAACCAAGGAAGAAACCTATAGAGGAACCAGGCTATGTGGGGTGGCCAGTCCTCTTCTGGCTGTGCCGGATGGAGATTATAACAGAACATGGCCAAGATGTTCAACTGTTCATAAATGACCAGCATGGTCAAATAATAACAGTCACAGTAGTTGTCGGGTGCAACAAGTCAGCACCTCAGGAGTAAATGTCAGTTGGCTTTTCATAGTCGATCATTGAGAGTATTTCTACCGCTCCTGCTGTCTCTAGAGAGTTGAAAACAGCAGGTCCGGGACAGGTAGCACGTCCGGTGAACAGGTCAGGGTTCCATAGCCGCAGGTAGAACAGTTGAAACTGGAGCAGCAGCACGGCCAGGTGGACTGGGGACAGCAAGGAGTCATCATGCCAGGTAGTCCTGAGGCATGGTCCTAGGGCTCCTAGGGCTCAGGTCCTCCGAGAGAGAGAAAGAAAGAGAGAATTAGAGTGCGCATACCTAAATTCACTCAGGACACCGGATACGACAGGAGAAGTACTCCAGATATAACAAACTGACCCTAGCCCCCCGACACATAAACTACTGCAGCATAAATACTGGAGGCTGAGACAGGACGGGTCAGGAGACACTGTGGCCCCTTCCGAAGATACCCCCAGACAGGGCCAAACAGGCAGGATATAACCCCACAGTGCCCCCACACCACTAGAGGGATATCTTCAACCACCAATTTACCATCCTGAGACAAGGCCGAGTATAGCCCACAAAGATCTCCACCACGCACAACCCAAGGGGGTCGTCCACCCAGACAGGAAGGTCACGTCAGTGACTCAACCCACTCAAGTGACGCACCCCTCCTAGGGACGGCATGGAAGAGCACCAGTAAGCCAGTGACTCAGCCCCCGTAATAGGGTTAGAGGCAGAGAATCCCAGTGGAAAGAGGGGAACCGGCCAGGCAGAGACAGCAAGGGCGGTTTGTTGCTCCAGAGCCTTTCCGTTCACCTTCCCACTCCTGGGCCAGATTACACTCAATCTTATGACCCACTGAAGAGATGAGTCTTCAGTAAAGACTTAAAGGTTGAGACCGAGTCTGCGTCTCTGACATGGGTAGGCAGACCATTCCATAAAAATGGAGCTCTATAGGAGAAAGCCCTGCCTCCAGCTGTTTGCTTAGAAATTCTAGGGACAATTAGGAGGCCTGCGTCTTGTGACCGTAGCGTACGTGTAGGTATGTACGGCAGGACTAAATCAGAGAGATAGGCAGGAGCAAGCCCATGTAATGCTTTGTAGGTTAGCAGTAAAACCTTGAAAGCAGCCCTTGCCTTAACAGGAAGCCAGTGTAGGGAGGCTAGCACTGGAGTAATATGATATGGTTCTAGTCAGGATGATAACATGGTATGATAATGATAATATGATAATATGGTTCTAGTCAGGATTCTATCAGCCGTATTTAGCACTAACTGAAGTTTATTTAGTGCTTTATCCTGGTAGCCGGGAAGTAGAGCATTGCAGTAGTCTAACCTAGAAGTAACAAAAGCATGGATACATTTTTCTGCATCATTTTTGGACAGAAAGTTTCTGATTTTTGTTACGTAGATGGAAAAAGCTGTCCTTGAAACAGTCTTGATATGTTCGTCAAAAGAGAGATCAGGGTCCAGAGTAACGCCGAGGTCCTTCACAGTTTTATTTGAGACGACTGTACATTAAGATTAATTGTCAGATTCAACAGAAGACCTCTTTGTTTCTTGGGACCTAGAACAAGCATCTCTGTTTTTAAAAGGTCATTTACCACCTTCACAAGTGTAGTCTCAGTGCTATGATGGGGTCTAAAACCAGACTGAAACATTTCGTATACATTGTTTTTCTTCAGGAAGGCAGTGAGTTGCTGCACAACAGCTTTTTCAAAAAAAGTTTGAGATTAATGGAAGATTCAATATATTTTTAGATAGTTTTTTAAATATTTTCTGGGTCAAGGTTTGGCTTTTTCAAGAGGCTTTATTACTCTGGTCTATACACCAGTATATACACCACTATACTCACCAGTATATACACCAGTAGATATACACTGCTATTCACACCACTATATACACCACTGTATAGAGAGCTCACTGGAGGAGAGGCCGACCTCGGAGGTTTGTTTCTGGCAGCAGAGAGCTCACAGGTTTCTGCTGTGTTGTGATGACAAATCATCAAGCTGCACTCTGACCCCTAGTGTCCCGGCCCCAGACACACGGAGGCAGAGTGATGCCAGATGGACGGCAGCTGGAACACAAACACATCACTGAAACATGGGTCATGTCCCAGATTGCAGTATGGGTCCTGTTCAAAAGTAGTGCACTATAAATGTTTCCTGGTCTAAAGTAGTGCTCTATATAGGGAATAGGGTGTCATAGGGCTCTGGTCTAAAGTAGTGCACTATATAGGGAATAGTGTGCCATTTGGGATGCTCCCGGTTTTGAGGGAGAACTTCATCTGAGTTCAATTGTTTTACTGGTTCAAAGTCGTTGGTTGTTGAGATGTTTTAATGCTTATGTACTAATTAGCCTAGCTGCCTTTGACCAACAAGTGAATTTGTATATTGTGAGATTTGTAGATCGTTGACCTTTTTAAATATGTATCTGTCCAATATCCAGGCTGTATCACAACCGGCCGGGATTGGGAGTCCCACAGGGTGGCGTACAAACGGCCCAGTGTAGTCCGGGTTTGGCCGGTGTAGTCCGGGTTTGGCCGTGTAGTCCGGGTTTGGCCGGTGTAGTCCGGGTTTGGCCGTGTAGTCCGGGTTTGGCCGGTGTAGTCCGGGTTTGGCCGGTGTAGTCCGGGTTTGGCCGGTGTAGTCCGGGTTTGGCCTGTGTAGTCCGGGTTTGGCCGTGTAGTCCGGGTTTGGCCGGTGTAGTCCGGGTTTGGCCGGAGTAGTCCGGGTTTGGCCGGTGTAGTCCGGGTTTGGCCGGTGTAGTCCGGGTTTGGCCTGTGTAGTCCGGGTTTGGCCTGTGTAGTCCGGGTTTGGCCGGTGTAGTCCGGGTTTGGCCGGTGTAGTCCGGGTTTGGCCGGTGTAAGCCGTCATTGTAAATAAGAATTTGTTCTTAACTGACTTGCCAAGTTAAATAAAGGTTACATTTTAATTTAACAAAAAATATATAGACCTGTTAGAATATCAGTCTACTATTTAAAGACTGAAGAATCCTTAGTTCCTGAGCTTCTGGATAAGCCATCTGAACAAATTATATAAGCAGAGGGTGCTTAAAAGGAAGCACTGAACTGACCAATGCTATCATATGACTCCTCAGCAGACTGCATATTGACTGCTCCAGTAACACAGTCTGAACCCAACTAAAACCTCAGTCCCAAAGCAACGGTTAACACGATCAAATCAAATCAAATGTATTTATAAAGCCCTTCGTACATCAGCTGATATCTCAAAGTGCTGTACAGAAACCCAGCCTAAAACCCCAAACAGCAAGCAATGCAGGTGTAGAAGCACGGTGGCTAGGAAAAACTCCCTAGAAAGGCCAAAACCTAGGAAGAAACCTAGAGAGGAACCAGGCTATGTGGTGTGGCCAGTCCTCTTCTGGCTGTGCCGGGTGGAGATTATAACAGAACATGGCCAAGATGTTCAAATGTTCATAAATGACCAGCATGGTCCAATAATAATAATAAGGCAGAACAGTTGAAACTGGATCACCTAAAACAACCTACCTCATTAATAATGAACTCATATCACCTAAAACAACCTACTGCATTAATAATAGTCATGTGACTGATATTGGAAAGGGCCCATAGGGCTTTGGTTAAAAGTAGTGCACTAAATATGGAATAGTGTCCTGTTTGGTACGCATCTCCTAGTCACGACCTGATTGACCTTGTTGACAGAAAGAGAGGTTTAGTCATGACCTGATAGACCCTGTTGACAGAGAGAGGTTTAGTTATGACCTGATAGACCCTGTTGACAGAGAGAGAGAGAGAGAGAGAGATCAGAGAGAGAGAGAGAGAGAGAGAGAGAGAGAGAGAGAGAGACGGAGAGAGACAAAGAGAGAGAGACGAGAGAGAGAGAGAGAGACAGAGAGAGAGAGACAGAGAGAGAGAGAGAGAGAGAGAGAGAGAGAGAGAGAGAGAGAGA
>NC_034184.2:87235110-87329188 GCF_002021735.2 Oncorhynchus kisutch
GGGGTACGGTACAGAGTCAATGGTGGGAGCTATATACAGGGGGTACTGGTACAGAGTCAATTGTGGAGGCTATATACAGGGGGTATACTGGTACAAGATCAATTTGGAGGCTATATACAGGGGTACGCGGTACAGAGTCATGTGGAGGCTATATACAGTGGGGTATACTGGTACAGATCAATGTGGAGGCTATTACAGGGGGTACCGGTACAGAGCAATGTGGAGGCTATATACAGGGGTGTACTGGTACAGAGTCAATGTGGAGGCTATATACAGGATAAAGGGGGTACTGGTACAGAGTCAATGTGGAGACTATATACATGGGTTTACTGGTACAGAGTCAATGTGGAGGCTATATACAGGGGGTACTGGTACAAGTGATCATGTGGAGGCTATATACAGGGGGTACTGGTACAGAGTCAATGTGGAGGCTATATACAGGGGGTACGGGTAAGAGTCAATGTGGAGGCTATATACAGGGGGTAACTGTACAGAGTCAATGTGGAGGATATACAGGGGGTACCGGTCTCAGAGTCAATGTGGAGGCTATATACAGGGGGTACTGGTACAGAGTCAATGTGGAGCTATAACAGGGGGTACTGGTACAGAGTCAATGTGGAGGCTATATACAGGGGGTACTGGTACAGGAGTCAATGGGAGGCTATATACAGGGGGGGTAACTGGTACAGAGGCAATTTGGAGGCGTATAACACAGTGGGTACACTACGATATGCGGCAGAGAGTCAATGGGTGGAGAGACAGGCTATATACAGGGGGTGGTACCGGTACAAGGAGTCAATGTGGAGGCTATATACAAAGGGGGTACGGTACAGGTCAATGTGGAGGCTATATACAGGGGGTACCGGTACAGATTCAATGTAGAGGCTATATACAGGGGGTACCGTACAGAGTCAATGTGGAGGCTATATACAGGGGTACCAGTACAGAGTCAATGTGGAGGCTATATACAGGGGGTACCGGTACACGAGTCAAGTGGAGGCTATATACAGGGGTACCGGTTACAGAGTCAATGTGGAGGCTATATACAGGGGGTACTGGTACAGAGTCAATGTGGAGGCTATATACAGGGGTACTGTACAGAGTCAATGTGGAGCTATATACAGGGGGTACGGTACAGAGTCAATGTGGAGGCTATATACAGGGGGTACGGTACAGAGTCAATGTGGAGGCTATATACAGGGGGTACCGGTACAGAGTCAATGTGGAGGCTATATACAGGGGGTACGGTACAGAGTCAATGTGGAGGCTATATACAGGGGTACGGTACAGAGTCAATGTGGAGGCTATATACAGGGGTACGGTACAGAGTCAATGTGGAGGCTATATACAGGGGGTACCGGTACAGAGTCAATGTGGAGGCTATATACAGGGGGTACCGGTACAGAGTCAATGTGGAGGCTATATACAGGGGGTACCGGTACAGAGTCAATGTGGAGGCTATATACAGGGGGTACCGGTACAGAGTCAATGTGGAGGCTATATACAGGGGGTACTGGTACAGAGTCAATGTGGAGGCTATATACAGGGGTTACCGGTACAGAGTCAATGTGGAGGCTATATACAGGGGGTACTGGTACAGAGTCAATGTGGAGGCTATATACAGGGGTACTGTACAGAGTCAATGTGGAGGCTATATACAGGGGGTACCGGTACAGAGTCAATGTGGAGGCTATATACAGGGGGTACCAGTACAGAGTCAATGTGGAGGCTATATACAGGGGGTACCGGTACAGAGTCAATGTGGAGGCTATATACAGGGGTACGGGTACAGAGTCAATGTGGAGGCTATATACAGGGGGTACGGTACAGAGTCAATGTGGAGGCTATATACAGGGGTACTGGTACAGAGTCAATGTGGAGGCTATATACAGGGGGTACTGGTACAGAGTCAATGTGGAGGCTATATACAGGGGGTACTGTACAGAGTCAATGTGGAGGCTTATACACAGGGGGTACCGGTACAGAGTCAATGTGGAGCTATATACAGGGGGTACGGTACAGAGTCAATGTGGAGGCTATATACAGGGGGTACGGTACAGAGTCAATGTGGAGGCTATATACAGGGGGTACCGGTACAGAGTCAATGTGGAGGCTATATACAGGGGGTACCTGTACAGAGTCAATGTGGAGGCTATATACAGGGGGTACGGTACAGAGTCAATGTGGAGGCTATATACAGGGGGTACGGTACAGAGTCAATGTGGAGGCTATATACAGGGGGTACGGTACAGAGTCAATGTGGAGGCTATATACAGGTACCGGTACAGAGTCAATGTGGAGGCTATATACAGGGGTCCGGTACAGAGTCAATGTGGAGGCTATATACAGGGTGTTACGGTACAGAGTCAATGTGGAGGCTATATACAGGGGGGTACCGGTACAGAGTCAATGTGGAGGCTATATACAGGGGGTACCGGTACAGAGTCAATGTGGAGGCTATATACAGGGGGTACCGGTACAGAGTCAATGTGGAGGCTATATACAGGGGGTACGGTACAGAGTCAATGTGGAGGCTATATACAGGGGTACGGTACAGAGTCAATGTGGAGGCTATATACAGGGGGTACCGGTACAGAGTCAATGTGGAGGCTATATACAGGGGGTACCGGTACAGAGTCAATGTGGAGGCTATATACAGGGGGTACCGGTACAGAGTCAATGTGGAGGCTATATACAGGGGGTACGGTACAGAGTCAATGTGGAGGCTATATACAGGGGGTACCGGTACAGAGTCAATGTGGAGGCTATATACAGGGGGTACCAGTACAGAGTCAATGTGGAGGCTATATACAGGGGGTACGGTACAGAGTCAATGTGGAGGCTATATACAGGGTTACGGTACAGAGTCAATGTGGAGGCTATATACAGGGGGTACCGTACAGAGTCAATGTGGAGGCTATATACAGGGGGTACCGGTACAGAGTCAATGTGGAGGCTATATACAGGGGGTACTGGTACAGAGTCAATGTGGAGGCTATATACAGGGGGTACTGGTACAGAGTCAATGTGGAGGCTATATACAGGGGGTACTGGTACAGAGTCAATGTGGAGGCTATATACAGGGGGTACGGTACAGAGTCAATGTGGAGGCTATATACAGGGTACGGTACAGAGTCAATGTGGAGGCTATATACAGGGGGTACCGGTACAGAGTCAATGTGGAGGCTATATACAGGGGGTACCGGTACAGAGTCAATGTGGAGGCTATATACAGGGGGTACGGTACAGAGTCAATGTGGAGGCTATATACAGGGGTACGGTACAGAGTCAATGTGGAGGCTATATACAGGGGGTACGGTACAGAGTCAATGTGGAGGCTATATACAGGGTGTACGGTACAGAGTCAATGTGGAGGCTATATACAGGGGGTACCGGTACAGAGTCAATGTGGAGGCTATATACAGGGTGGTACGGTACAGAGTCAATGTGGAGGCTATATACAGGGGTACCGGTACAGAGTCAATGTGGAGGCTATATACAGGGGGTACGGTACAGAGTCAATGTGGAGGCTATATACAGGGGGTACCGGTACAGAGTCAATGTGGAGGCTATATACAGGGGGTACCGGTACAGAGTCAATGTGGAGGCTATATACAGGGGGTACCGGTACAGAGTCAATGTGGAGGCTATATACAGGGGGTACGGTACAGAGTCAATGTGGAGGCTATATACAGGGGGTACCGGTACAGAGTCAATGTGGAGGCTATATACAGGGGTACCGGTACAGAGTCAATGTGGAGGCTATATACAGGGGGTACCGTACAGAGTCAATGTGGAGGCTATATACAGGGGGTACCGGTACAGAGTCAATGTGGAGGCTATATACAGGGGTTACCGGTACAGAGTCAATGTGGAGGCTATATACAGGGGGTACCGGTACAGAGTCAATGTGGAGGCTATATACAGGGGGTACCGGTACAGAGTCAATGTGGAGGCTATATACAGGGGGTACCGGTACAGAGTCAATGTGGAGGCTATATACAGGGGGTACGGTACAGAGTCAATGTGGAGGCTATATACAGGGGGTACCGGTACAGAGTCAATGTGGAGGCTATATACAGGGGGTACGGTACAGAGTCAATGTGGAGGCTATATACAGGGGGTACCGGTACAGAGTCAATGTGGAGGCTATATACAGGGGTACCGGTACAGAGTCAATGTGGAGGCTATATACAGGGGGTACGGTACAGAGTCAATGTGGAGGCTATATACAGGGGGTACCGGTACAGAGTCAATGTGGAGGCTATATACAGGGGGTACCGGTACAGAGTCAATGTGGAGGCTATATACAGGGGGTACCGGTACAGAGTCAATGTGGAGGCTATATACAGGGGGTACCGGTACAGAGTCAATGTGGAGGCTATATACAGGGGGTACGGTACAGAGTCAATGTGGAGGCTATATACAGGGGGTACCGGTACAGAGTCAATGTGGAGGCTATATACAGGGGGTACCGGTACAGAGTCAATGTGGAGGCTATATACAGGGGGTACCGGTACAGAGTCAATGTGGAGGCTATATACAGGGGTACCGTACAGAGTCAATGTGGAGGCTATATACAGGGGTACCGGTACAGAGTCAATGTGGAGGCTATATACAGGGGGTACCGGTACAGAGTCAATGTGGAGGCTATATACAGGGGTACCGGTACAGAGTCAATGTGGAGGCTATATACAGGGGGTACCGGTACAGAGTCAATGTGGAGGCTATATACAGGGGGTACCGGTACAGAGTCAATGTGGAGGCTATATACAGGGGGTTACGGTACAGAGTCAATGTGGAGGCTATATACAGGGGGTACCGGTACAGAGTCAATGTGGAGGCTATATACAGGGGTACCGGTACAGAGTCAATGTGGAGGCTATATACAGGGGGTACCGGTACAGAGTCAATGTGGAGGCTATATACAGGGGGTACCGGTACAGAGTCAATGTGGAGGCTATATACAGGGGGTACGGTACAGAGTCAATGTGGAGGCTATATACAGGGGGTACCGGTACAGAGTCAATGTGGAGGCTATATACAGGGGGTACCGGTACAGAGTCAATGTGGAGGCTATATACAGGGGGTACCGGTACAGAGTCAATGTGGAGGCTATATACAGGGGGTACCGGTACAGAGTCAATGTGGAGGCTATATACAGGGGTACCGGTACAGAGTCAATGTGGAGGCTATATACAGGGGGTACCGGTACAGAGTCAATGTGGAGGCTATATACAGGGGGTACCGGTACAGAGTCAATGTGGAGGCTATATACAGGGGGTACCGGTACAGAGTCAATGTGGAGGCTATATACAGGGGTACCGGTACAGAGTCAATGTGGAGGCTATATACAGGGGGTACCGGTACAGAGTCAATGTGGAGGCTATATACAGGGGGTACCGGTACAGAGTCAATGTGGAGGCTATATACAGGGGTACCGGTACAGAGTCAATGTGGAGGCTATATACAGGGGGTACCGGTACAGAGTCAATGTGGAGGCTATATACAGGGGGTACCGGTACAGAGTCAATGTGGAGGCTATATACAGGGGGTACCGTACAGAGTCAATGTGGAGGCTATATACAGGGGGTACCGGTACAGAGTCAATGTGGAGGCTATATACAGGGGTACCGGTACAGAGTCAATGTGGAGGCTATATACAGGGGGTACCGGTACAGAGTCAATGTGGAGGCTATATACAGGGGGTACCGGTACAGAGTCAATGTGGAGGCTATATACAGGGGTACCGGTACAGAGTCAATGTGGAGGCTATATACAGGGGGTACCGGTACAGAGTCAATGTGGAGGCTATATACAGGGGGTACCGTACAGAGTCAATGTGGAGGCTATATACAGGGGGTACCGGTACAGAGTCAATGTGGAGGCTATATACAGGGGGTACCGGTACAGAGTCAATGTGGAGGCTATATACAGGGGGTACCGGTACAGAGTCAATGTGGAGGCTATATACAGGGGGTACCGGTACAGAGTCAATGTGGAGGCTATATACAGGGGTACCGGTACAGAGTCAATGTGGAGGCTATATACAGGGGGTACCGGTACAGAGTCAATGTGGAGGCTATATACAGGGGGTACCGGTACAGAGTCAATGTGGAGGCTATATACAGGGGGTACCGGTACAGAGTCAATGTGGAGGCTATATACAGGGGTACCGGTACAGAGTCAATGTGGAGGCTATATACAGGGGGTACCGGTACAGAGTCAATGTGGAGGCTATATACAGGGGTACCGGTACAGAGTCAATGTGGAGGCTATATACAGGGGTACCGGTACAGAGTCAATGTGGAGGCTATATACAGGGGTACCGGTACAGAGTCAATGTGGAGGCTATATACAGGGGGTACCGGTACAGAGTCAATGTGGAGGCTATATACAGGGGGTACCGGTACAGAGTCAATGTGGAGGCTATATACAGGGGTACCGGTACAGAGTCAATGTGGAGGCTATATACAGGGGTACCGGTACAGAGTCAATGTGGAGGCTATATACAGGGGGTACCGGTACAGAGTCAATGTGGAGGCTATATACAGGGGGTACCGGTACAGAGTCAATGTGGAGGCTATATACAGGGGGTACCGGTACAGAGTCAATGTGGAGGCTATATACAGGGGGTACCGGTACAGAGTCAATGTGGAGGCTATATACAGGGGTACCGGTACAGAGTCAATGTGGAGGCTATATACAGGGGGTACCGGTACAGAGTCAATGTGGAGGCTATATACAGGGGGTACCGGTACAGAGTCAATGTGGAGGCTATATACAGGGGGTACCGGTACAGAGTCAATGTGGAGGCTATATACAGGGGGTACCGGTACAGAGTCAATGTGGAGGCTATATACAGGGGGTACCGGTACAGAGTCAATGTGGAGGCTATATACAGGGGTACCGGTACAGAGTCAATGTGGAGGCTATATACAGGGGGTACCGGTACAGAGTCAATGTGGAGGCTATATACAGGGGGTACCGGTACAGAGTCAATGTGGAGGCTATATACAGGGGGTACCGGTACAGAGTCAATGTGGAGGCTATATACAGGGGGTACCGGTACAGAGTCAATGTGGAGGCTATATACAGGGGGTACCGGTACAGAGTCAATGTGGAGGCTATATACAGGGGTACCGGTACAGAGTCAATGTGGAGGCTATATACAGGGGTACCGGTACAGAGTCAATGTGGAGGCTATATACAGGGGTACCGTACAGAGTCAATGTGGAGGCTATATACAGGGGGTACCGGTACAGAGTCAATGTGGAGGCTATATACAGGGGGTACCGGTACAGAGTCAATGTGGAGGCTATATACAGGGGGTACCGGTACAGAGTCAATGTGGAGGCTATATACAGGGGTACCGGTACAGAGTCAATGTGGAGGCTATATACAGGGGGTACCGGTACAGAGTCAATGTGGAGGCTATATACAGGGGGTACCGTACAGAGTCAATGTGGAGGCTATATACAGGGGTACCGGTACAGAGTCAATGTGGAGGCTATATACAGGGGGTACCGGTACAGAGTCAATGTGGAGGCTATATACAGGGGGTACCGGTACAGAGTCAATGTGGAGGCTATATACAGGGGGTACCGGTACAGAGTCAATGTGGAGGCTATATACAGGGGTACCGGTACAGAGTCAATGTGGAGGCTATATACAGGGGGTACCGGTACAGAGTCAATGTGGAGGCTATATACAGGGGTACCGGTACAGAGTCAATGTGGAGGCTATATACAGGGGGTACCGGTACAGAGTCAATGTGGAGGCTATATACAGGGGTACCGGTACAGAGTCAATGTGGAGGCTATATACAGGGGGTACCGGTACAGAGTCAATGTGGAGGCTATATACAGGGGGTACCGGTACAGAGTCAATGTGGAGGCTATATACAGGGGGTACCGGTACAGAGTCAATGTGGAGGCTATATACAGGGGTACCGGTACAGAGTCAATGTGGAGGCTATATACAGGGGGTACCGGTACAGAGTCAATGTGGAGGCTATATACAGGGGTACCGGTACAGAGTCAATGTGGAGGCTATATACAGGGGGTACCGGTACAGAGTCAATGTGGAGGCTATATACAGGGGGTACCGGTACAGAGTCAATGTGGAGGCTATATACAGGGGGTACCGGTACAGAGTCAATGTGGAGGCTATATACAGGGGGTACCGGTACAGAGTCAATGTGGAGGCTATATACAGGGGTACCGGTACAGAGTCAATGTGGAGGCTATATACAGGGGGTACCGGTACAGAGTCAATGTGGAGGCTATATACAGGGGGTACCGGTACAGAGTCAATGTGGAGGCTATATACAGGGGGTACCGGTACAGAGTCAATGTGGAGGCTATATACAGGGGTACCGGTACAGAGTCAATGTGGAGGCTATATACAGGGGTACCGGTACAGAGTCAATGTGGAGGCTATATACAGGGGGTACCGGTACAGAGTCAATGTGGAGGCTATATACAGGGGTACCGGTACAGAGTCAATGTGGAGGCTATATACAGGGGGTACCGGTACAGAGTCAATGTGGAGGCTATATACAGGGGTACCGTACAGAGTCAATGTGGAGGCTATATACAGGGGGTACCGGTACAGAGTCAATGTGGAGGCTATATACAGGGGGTACCGGTACAGAGTCAATGTGGAGGCTATATACAGGGGGTACCGGTACAGAGTCAATGTGGAGGCTATATACAGGGGGTACCGGTACAGAGTCAATGTGGAGGCTATATACAGGGGGTACCGGTACAGAGTCAATGTGGAGGCTATATACAGGGGGTACCGGTACAGAGTCAATGTGGAGGCTATATACAGGGGGTACCGGTACAGAGTCAATGTGGAGGCTATATACAGGGGTACCGGTACAGAGTCAATGTGGAGGCTATATACAGGGGGTACCGGTACAGAGTCAATGTGGAGGCTATATACAGGGGGTACCGGTACAGAGTCAATGTGGAGGCTATATACAGGGGGTACCGGTACAGAGTCAATGTGGAGGCTATATACAGGGGGTACCGGTACAGAGTCAATGTGGAGGCTATATACAGGGGTACCGGTACAGAGTCAATGTGGAGGCTATATACAGGGGGTACCGGTACAGAGTCAATGTGGAGGCTATATACAGGGGGTACCGGTACAGAGTCAATGTGGAGGCTATATACAGGGGGTACCGGTACAGAGTCAATGTGGAGGCTATATACAGGGGGTACCGGTACAGAGTCAATGTGGAGGCTATATACAGGGGGTACCGGTACAGAGTCAATGTGGAGGCTATATACAGGGGGTACCGGTACAGAGTCAATGTGGAGGCTATATACAGGGGTACCGGTACAGAGTCAATGTGGAGGCTATATACAGGGGGTACCGGTACAGAGTCAATGTGGAGGCTATATACAGGGGTACCGGTACAGAGTCAATGTGGAGGCTATATACAGGGGGTACCGGTACAGAGTCAATGTGGAGGCTATATACAGGGGGTACCGGTACAGAGTCAATGTGGAGGCTATATACAGGGGGTACCGGTACAGAGTCAATGTGGAGGCTATATACAGGGGGTACCGGTACAGAGTCAATGTGGAGGCTATATACAGGGGGTACCGGTACAGAGTCAATGTGGAGGCTATATACAGGGGTACCGGTACAGAGTCAATGTGGAGGCTATATACAGGGGGTACCGGTACAGAGTCAATGTGGAGGCTATATACAGGGGGTACCGGTACAGAGTCAATGTGGAGGCTATATACAGGGGGTACCGGTACAGAGTCAATGTGGAGGCTATATACAGGGGGTACCGGTACAGAGTCAATGTGGAGGCTATATACAGGGGGTACCGGTACAGAGTCAATGTGGAGGCTATATACAGGGGGTACCGGTACAGAGTCAATGTGGAGGCTATATACAGGGGTACCGGTACAGAGTCAATGTGGAGGCTATATACAGGGGGTACCGGTACAGAGTCAATGTGGAGGCTATATACAGGGGGTACCGGTACAGAGTCAATGTGGAGGCTATATACAGGGGGTACCGGTACAGAGTCAATGTGGAGGCTATATACAGGGGGTACCGGTACAGAGTCAATGTGGAGGCTATATACAGGGGGTACCGGTACAGAGTCAATGTGGAGGCTATATACAGGGGGTACCGGTACAGAGTCAATGTGGAGGCTATATACAGGGGGTACCGGTACAGAGTCAATGTGGAGGCTATATACAGGGGGTACCGGTACAGAGTCAATGTGGAGGCTATATACAGGGGGTACCGGTACAGAGTCAATGTGGAGGCTATATACAGGGGTACCGGTACAGAGTCAATGTGGAGGCTATATACAGGGGGTACCGGTACAGAGTCAATGTGGAGGCTATATACAGGGGTACCGTACAGAGTCAATGTGGAGGCTATATACAGGGGGTACCGGTACAGAGTCAATGTGGAGGCTATATACAGGGGGTACCGGTACAGAGTCAATGTGGAGGCTATATACAGGGGGTACCGGTACAGAGTCAATGTGGAGGCTATATACAGGGGTACCGGTACAGAGTCAATGTGGAGGCTATATACAGGGGGTACCGGTACAGAGTCAATGTGGAGGCTATATACAGGGGGTACCGGTACAGAGTCAATGTGGAGGCTATATACAGGGGGTACCGGTACAGAGTCAATGTGGAGGCTATATACAGGGGGTACCGGTACAGAGTCAATGTGGAGGCTATATACAGGGGGTACCGGTACAGAGTCAATGTGGAGGCTATATACAGGGGGTACCGGTACAGAGTCAATGTGGAGGCTATATACAGGGGGTACCGGTACAGAGTCAATGTGGAGGCTATATACAGGGGGTACCGTACAGAGTCAATGTGGAGGCTATATACAGGGGGTACCGGTACAGAGTCAATGTGGAGGCTATATACAGGGGGTACCGGTACAGAGTCAATGTGGAGGCTATATACAGGGGGTACCGGTACAGAGTCAATGTGGAGGCTATATACAGGGGGTACGGTACAGAGTCAATGTGGAGGCTATATACAGGGGGTACGGTACAGAGTCAATGTGGAGGCTATATACAGGGGGTACCGGTACAGAGTCAATGTGGAGGCTATATACAGGGGGTACCGGTACAGAGTCAATGTGGAGGCTATATACAGGGGTACCGTACAGAGTCAATGTGGAGGCTATATACAGGGGGTACCGGTACAGAGTCAATGTGGAGGCTATATACAGGGGTACCGTACAGAGTCAATGTGGAGGCTATATACAGGGGGTACCGTACAGAGTCAATGTGGAGGCTATATACAGGGGGTACCGGTACAGAGTCAATGTGGAGGCTATATACAGGGGGTACCGGTACAGAGTCAATGTGGAGGCTATATACAGGGGGTACCGGTACAGAGTCAATGTGGAGGCTATATACAGGGGGTACCGGTACAGAGTCAATGTGGAGGCTATATACAGGGGGTACCGGTACAGAGTCAATGTGGAGGCTATATACAGGGTGTACAGTACAGAGTCAATGTGGAGGCTATATACAGGGGGTACCGGTACAGAGTCAATGTGGAGGCTATATACAGGGGGTACCGGTACAGAGTCAATGTGGAGGCTATATACAGGGGGTACCGGTACAGAGTCAATGTGGAGGCTATATACAGGGGGTACCGGTACAGAGTCAATGTGGAGGCTATATACAGGGGTACCGGTACAGAGTCAATGTGGAGGCTATATACAGGGGGTACCGGTACAGAGTCAATGTGGAGGCTATATACAGGGTGTTACAGTACAGAGTCAATGTGGAGGCTATATACAGGGGGTACCGGTACAGAGTCAATGTGGAGGCTATATACAGGGGGTACCGGTACAGAGTCAATGTGGAGGCTATATACAGGGGTACCGTACAGAGTCAATGTGGAGGCTATATACAGGGGGTACCGTACAGAGTCAATGTGGAGGCTATATACAGGGGTACCAGTACAGAGTCAATGTGGAGGCTATATACAGGGGGTACCGGTACAGAGTCAATGTGGAGGCTATATACAGGGGGTACCGGTACAGAGTCAATGTGGAGGCTATATACAGGGGGTACCGGTACAGAGTCAATGTGGAGGCTATATACAGGGTGTACTGTACAGAGTCAATGTGGAGGCTATATACAGGGGTACGGTACAGAGTCAATGTGGAGGCTATATACAGGGGGTACCGTTACAGAGTCAATGTGGAGGCTATATACAGGGGGTACCGGTACAGAGTCAATGTGGAGGCTATATACAGGGGGTACCGGTACAGAGTCAATGTGGAGGCTATATACAGGGGGTACCGGTACAGAGTCAATGTGGAGGCTATATACAGGGGGTACCGGTACAGAGTCAATGTGGAGGCTATATACAGGGGGTACCGGTACAGAGTCAATGTGGAGGCTATATACAGGGGGTACCGGTACAGAGTCAATGTGGAGGCTATATACAGGGGGTACCGGTACAGAGTCAATGTGGAGGCTATATACAGGGGGTACCGGTACAGAGTCAATGTGGAGGCTATATACAGGGGGTACCGGTACAGAGTCAATGTGGAGGCTATATACAGGGGGTACCGGTACAGAGTCAATGTGGAGGCTATATACAGGGGGTACCAGTACAGAGTCAATGTGGAGGCTATATACAGGGGGTACGGTACAGAGTCAATGTGGAGGCTATATACAGGGGTACCGTACAGAGTCAATGTGGAGGCTATATACAGGGAAGTACCAGTACAGAGTCAAGTGGAGGCTATATACAGGGAAGTACCAGTTACAGAGTCAATGTGGAGGCTATATACAGGGGTACCGGTAAGAGTCAATGTGGAGGCTCTATACAGGGGTACGGTACAGAGTCAATGTGGAGGCTATATACAGGGTGTACTGTACAGAGTCAATGTGGAAGGCTATAGACAGGGGGTACCGAGTAACAGAGTCAATGTGGAGGCTATATACAGGGGGTTGGTCGGTAACCGGTTACAGAGTCAATGTGGAGGCTATATACAGGGGGTACCGGTACAGAGTCAATGTGGAGGCTATATACAGGGGGTACCGGTACAGAGTCAATGTGGAGGCTATATACAGGGTGTTACAGTACAGAGTCAATGTGGAGACTATATACAGGGGGTACCGGTACAGAGTCAATTGGAGGCTATATACAGGGGGGTACCGGTACAGAGTCAATGTGGAAGCTATATACAGGGGGTACCGGTACAGAGTCAATGTGGAGGCTATATACAGGGGGTATCGGTACAGAGTCAATGTGGAGACTATATACAGGGGGTACTGGTACAGAGTCAATGTGGAGACTATATACAGGGGGTACCGGTACAGAGTCAATGTGGAGGCTATATACAGGGTGTTACAGTACAGAGTCAATGTGGAGGCTATATACAGGGGGTACCGGTACAGAGTCAATGTGGAGGCTATATACAGTGGGTACCAGTACAGAGTCAATGTGGAGGCTATATACAGGGGGTACCGGTACAGAGTCAATGTGGAGGCTAATATACAGGGGTACCGGTACAGAGTCAATGTGGAGGCTATATACAGGGTGTTACTGTACAGAAGTCAATGTGGAGGCTATATAAAGGGGGTACGGTACAGAGTCAATGTGGAGGCTATATACAGGGGGTACGGTACAGAGTCAATGTGGAGGCTATATACAGGGGGTACGGTTACAGAGTCAATGTGGAGGCCTATATACAGGGGGTAACCGTACAGAGTCAATGTGGAGGCTATATACAGGGGGGGTACCGGTACAGAGTCAATGTGGAGGCTATATACAGGGGGTACCGGTACAGAGTCAATGTGGAGGCTATATACAGGGGGGTACCGGTACAGAGTCAACTGTGGAGGCTATATACAGGGGGTACCGGTACAGAGTCAATGTGGAGGCTATATACAGGGGCGTGCTTGGTGGTACCTAGTACAGAGTCAATGTGGAGGCTATATACAGGGTACCGGTACAGAGTCACTGTGGAGACTATATACAGGGGGTACCGGTACAGAGTCAATGTGGAGGCTATAGACAGGGGGTACCAGTACAGCGTCAATGTGGAGGCTATATACAGGGGGGTACCGGCACAGAGTCAATGTGGAGGCTATATACAGGGGGTACCGGTACAGAGTCAATGTGGAGGCTATATACAGGGGGTACCGGTACAGAGTCAATGTGGAGGCTATATACAGGGGGGTACCGGTACAGAGTCAATGTGGAGGCTATATACAGGGGGTACCGGTACAGAGTCAATGTGGAGGCTATATACAGGGGGTACCAGTACAGAGTCATTGTGGAGGCTATATACAGGGGGTACCGGTTCAGAGTCAATGTGGAGGCTATATACAGGGGGTACCAGTACAGAGTCAATGTGGAGGCTATATACAGGGGGTACCGGTTACAGAGTCAATGTGGAGACTATATACAGGGGGTACCGGTACAGAGTCAATGTGGAGGCTATAGACAGGGGGTACCAGTACAGCGTCAATGTGGAGGCTATATACAGGGGGGTACCGGCACAGAGTCAATGTGGAGGCTATAGACAGGGGGTACCAGTACAGCGTCAATGTGGAGGCTATATACAGGGGGGTTACCGGCACAGAGTCAATGTGGAGGCTATATACAGGGGGTACCGGTACAGAGTCAATGTGGAGACTATATACAGGGGGTACCGGTACAGAGTCAATGTGCCAGTACAGAGTCAATGTGCGGGAGTGGCTGGAGTCTTTGATCATTTTTAGTTCCTTCCTCGCCTGGTATAGAGGTCCTGGATGGCAGGAAGCTTGGCCCCAGTGATGTACTGGGCCGTTCGCACTACCCTCTGCAGTGCCTTGCGGTCAGAGGCAGAGCAGTTGTCATACCAGGCAGTTATGCAACCATGCTCTCGATGGTGCAGCTGTAGAACCTTTTGAGGATCTGAGGACCCATGCCAAATCTTTTCAGTCTCCTGAGGGGGAATAGATTTTGTTGTGTCCTCTTCACGACTGTCTTGGTGTGTTTGGACCATGTTAGTTTGTTGGTGATGTGGACACCAAGGAACTTGAAGTTCTCAACCTGCTCCACTACAGCCCCTTCGATGAGAATGGGGGCGGGCTCTGTGCTCCTTTTCCTGTAGTCCACAATCACCTCCTTTGTCTTGATCACCTTGAGGGTGGGGTTAGGGTTAAGGTGTAGGAGTTAGGCTAAAGGGTTTATGTTGGGGTTAGGGTTAGCTAACATGCTAAGTAGTTGCAAAGTAGCTATAATGCTAAAGTTGTCTGTGACGAGATTCGAACACACCCCCTTTTTGTTACTAGACATTCACATTATACATTCCTTGAGTTTTTTCCCCACCTTTAAGTAACCATACCAAACGTAACATATCATAATAATGTGAGTTTACTATGTTACGTCTAGTCTATGAGACCGGACTTGAGGAAAGGGTGAAATAGGAGAGAGGAGAAGTTGGTGTCAGAGACCTACATTTGACAGAGGGAAGTGGAGTCTAGAGAGAGGGGATGAGGTCATAGAGACGAGGGGGGGGGGGGGTGGAGAGAGGAGGGGAAAGGGGTATTTGGAGAGAGGTAGGGTTGGGTCGAAGACCTAGTTTTGACAGGGAATTTGCTTTGGTTGATGGGGGTGAGCTTCCATTTGATGGGGTCATGTGACCTGAGAGATGGAAGGGAAAACAGAATAAGTGGGAAAACAATCCTGCTGGAGAAAACCAAGGTCAACCGTAGCGTAGCAACACACACACAAATGTCAAACATAACGCAGTACTGCTGTAGGCTGGAACAACGGGTCTTCTAACAGGAGCCTAGGGACACACACGCAAACTTTTAACTCTCATCAACTCCAACTGATATGTGTTGGCCTCGCTATGCAAACCTTTACATTTTTTGTTTCAGTTACGAATCACAACCACTGACGTTTTGATTTTGTAAATAACAAAAATCTGCTCCCAATAAATAGCTCCTTCCCTGACTCTTTCTAAATGTTTGTATTTTACACGGCTCATTTGTCCGAAATTTTAAATCACAAACAGCAAAGTATTTAGAGCCTTTTTTACATGTTTCTTTCACTTCTATTTCTAACTTAACGTTGGTACCCAGCCAGGCTCTAAGACAATGTGCTGGTACCCAGCCAGGCTCTAAGACAATGTGCTGGTACCCAGCCAGGCTCTAAGACAATGTGCTGGTACCCAGCCAGGCTCCAAGACAATGTTCTGTAGGACGTTGGTACCCAGCCAGGCTCCAAGACAATGTGCTGTAGGACGTTGGTACCCAGCCAGGCTCCAAGACAATGTCCTGTAGGACCCTGGTACCCAGCCAGGCTCCAAGACAATGTGCTGTAGGACTTTGGTACCCAGCCAGGCTCCAAGACAATGTGCTGTAGGACTTTGGTACCCAGCCAGGCTCCAAGACAATGTTCTGTAGGACGTTGGTACCCAGCCAGGCTCCAAGACAATGTGCTGGTACCCAGCCAGGCTCCAAGACAATGTTCTGTAGGACGTTGGTACCCAGCCAGGCTCCAAGACAATGTGCTGTAGGACGTTGGTACCCAGCCAGGCTCCAAGACAATGTTCTGTAGGACGTTGGTACCCAGCCAGGCTCCAAGACAATGTGCTGGTACCCAGCCAGGCTCCAAGACAATGTGCTGTAGGACGTTGGTACCCAGCCAGGCTCCAAGACAATGTTCTGTAGGACGTTGGTACCCAGCCAGGCTCCAAGACAATGTGTTGTAGGACGTTGGTACCCAGCCAGGCTCTAAGACAATGTGCTGGTACCCAGCCAGGCTCTAAGACAATGTGCTGGTACCCAGCCAGGCTCCAAGACAATGTTTTGTAGGACGTTGGTACCCAGCCAGGCTCCAAGACAATGTGCTGTAGGACGTTGGTACCCAGCCAGGCTCCAAGACAATGTCCTGTAGGACCCTGGTACCCAGCCAGGCTCCAAGACAATGTGCTGTAGGACGTTGGTACCCAGCCAGGCTCCAAGACAATGTGCTGGTACCCAGCCAGGCTCCAAGACAATGTTCTGGTACCCAGCCAGGCTCCAAGACAATGTTCTGGTACCCAGCCAGGCTCCAAGACAATGTGCTGGTACCCAGCCAGGCTCCAAGACAATGTGCTGGTACCCAGCCAGGCTCCAAGACAATGTGCTGGTACCCAGCCAGGCTCCAAGACAATGTGCTGGTACCCAGCCAGGCTCCAAGACAATGTGCTGGTACCCAGCCAGGCTCCAAGACAATGTTCTGGTACCCAGCCAGGCTCCAAGACAATGTTCTGGTACCCAGCCAGGCTCCAAGACAATGTGCTGGTACCCAGCCAGGCTCCAAGACAATGTGCTGGTACCCAGCCAGGCTCCAAGACAATGTCCTGGTACCCAGCCAGGCTCCAAGACAATGTCCTGGTACCCAGCCAGGCTCCAAGACAATGTCCTGTAGGACGTTGGTACCCAGCCAGGCTCCAAGACAATGTGCTGGTACCCAGCCAGGCTCCAAGACAATGTCCTGGTACCCAGCCAGGCTCCAAGACAATGTCCTGTAGGACGTTGGTACCCAGCCAGGCTCCAAGACAATGTCCTGGTACCCAGCCAGGCTCCAAGACAATGTCCTGTAGGACGTTGGTACCCAGCCAGGCTCCAAGACAATGTGCTGGTACCCAGCCAGGCTCCAAGACAATGTCCTGGTACCCAGCCAGGCTCCAAGACAATGTCCTGTAGGACGTTGGTACCCAGCCAGGCTCCAAGACAATGTGCTGGTACCCAGCCAGGCTCCAGGACAATGTCCTGGTACCCAGCCAGGCTCCAAGACAATGTGCTGTAGGACGTTGGTACCCAGCCAGGCTCCAAGACAATGTGCTGGTACCCAGCCAGGCTCCAAGACAATGTGCTGGTACCCAGCCAGGCTCCAAGACAATGTTCTGTAGGACGTTGGTACCCAGCCAGGCTCCAAGACAATGTGCTGGTACCCAGCCAGGCTCCAAGACAATGTGCTGTAGGACTTTGGTACCCAGCCAGGCTCCAAGACAATGTTCTGTAGGACGTTGGTACCCAGCCAGGCTCCAAGACAATGTGCTGGTACCCAGCCAGGCTCCAAGACAATGTTCTGTAGGACGTTGGTACCCAGCCACGCTCCAAGACAATGTGCTGTAGGACGTTGGTACCGAGCCAGGCTCCAAGACAATGTTCTGTAGGACGTTGGTACACAGCCAGGCTCCAAGACAATGTCCTGTAGGACGTTGGTACCAGCCAGGCTCCAAGACAATGTGCTGTAGGACGTTGGTACCCAGCCAGGCTCCAAGACAATGTGCTGGTACCCAGCCAGGCTCCAAGACAATGTTCTGTAGGACGTTGGTACCCAGCCAGGCTCCAAAACAATGTTCTGTAGGACGTTGGTACCCAGCCAGGCTCCAAGACAATGTTCTGTAGGACGTTGGTACCCAGCCAGGCTCCAAGACAATGTCCTGTAGGACGTTGGTACCCAGCCAGGCTCCAAGACAATGTGCTGTAGGACGTTGGTACCCAGCCAGGCTCCAAGACAATGTGCTGGTACCCAGCCAGGCTCCAAGACAATGTTCTGTAGGACGTTGGTACCCAGCCACGCTCCAAGACAATGTGCTGTAGGACGTTGGTACCGAGCCAGGCTCCAAGACAATGTGCTGGTACCCAGCCAGGCTCCAAGACAATGTCCTGGTACCCAGCCAGGCTCCAAGACAATGTCCTGTAGGACGTTGGTACCCAGCCAGGCTCCAAGACAATGTGCTGGTACCCAGCCAGGCTCCAAGACAATGTCCTGGTACCCAGCCAGGCTCCAAGACAATGTCCTGTAGGACGTTGGTACCCAGCCAGGCTCCAAGACAATGTCCTGGTACCCAGCCAGGCTCCAAGACAATGTCCTGTAGGACGTTGGTACCCAGCCAGGCTCCAAGACAATGTGCTGGTACCCAGCCAGGCTCCAAGACAATGTCCTGGTACCCAGCCAGGCTCCAAGACAATGTCCTGTAGGACGTTGGTACCCAGCCAGGCTCCAAGACAATGTGCTGGTACCCAGCCAGGCTCCAGGACAATGTCCTGGTACCCAGCCAGGCTCCAAGACAATGTGCTGTAGGACGTTGGTACCCAGCCAGGCTCCAAGACAATGTTCTGTAGGACGTTGGTACCCCAGCCAGGCTCCAAGACAATGTGCTGGTACCCAGCCAGGCTCCAAGACAATGTGCTGGTACCCAGCCAGGCTCCAAGACAATGTTCTGTAGGACGTTGGTACCCAGCCAGGCTCCAAGACAATGTGCTGGTACCCAGCCAGGCTCCAAGACAATGTGCTGTAGGACTTTGGTACCCAGCCAGGCTCCAAGACAATGTTCTGTAGGACGTTGGTACCCAGCCAGGCTCCAAGACAATGTGCTGGTACCCAGCCAGGCTCCAAGACAATGTTCTGTAGGACGTTGGTACCCAGCCACGCTCCAAGACAATGTGCTGTAGGACGTTGGTACCGAGCCAGGCTCCATGACAATGTTCTGTAGGACGTTGGTACACAGCCAGGCTCCAAGACAATGTCCTGTAGGACGTTGGTACCAGCCAGGCTCCAAGACAATGTGCTGTAGGACGTTGGTACCCAGCCAGGCTCCAAGACAATGTGCTGGTACCCAGCCAGGCTCCAAGACAATGTTCTGTAGGACGCTGGTACCCAGCCAGGCTCCAAAACAATGTTCTGTAGGACGTTGGTACCCAGCCAGGCTCCAAGACAATGTTCTGTAGGACGTTGGTACCCAGCCAGGCTCCAAGACAATGTCCTGTAGGACGTTGGTACCCAGCCAGGCTCCAAGACAATGTGCTGTAGGACGTTGGTACCCAGCCAGGCTCCAAGACAATGTGCTGGTACCCAGCCAGGCTCCAAGACAATGTTCTGTAGGACGTTGGTACCCAGCCACGCTCCAAGACAATGTGCTGTAGGACGTTGGTACCGAGCCAGGCTCCAAGACAATGTTCTGTAGGACGTTGGTACACAGCCAGGCTCCAAGACAATGTCCTGTAGGACGTTGGTACCAGCCAGGCTCCAAGACAATGTGCTGTAGGACGTTGGTACCCAGCCAGGCTCCAAGACAATGTGCTGGTACCCAGCCAGGCTCCAAGACAATGTTCTGTAGGACGTTGGTACCCAGCCAGGCTCCAAAACAATGTTCTGTAGGACGTTGGTACCCAGCCAGGCTCCAAGACAATGTTCTGTAGGACGTTGGTACCCAGCCAGGCTCCAAGACAATGTCCTGTAGGACGTTGGTACCCAGCCAGGCTCCAAGACAATGTGCTGTAGGACGTTGGTACCCAGCCAGGCTCCAAGACAATGTGCTGGTACCCAGCCAGGCTCCAAGACAATGTTCTGTAGGACGTTGGTACCCAGCCACGCTCCAAGACAATGTGCTGTAGGACGTTGGTACCGAGCCAGGCTCCAAGACAATGTGCTGGTACCCAGCCAGGCTCCAAGACAATGTCCTGGTACCCAGCCAGGCTCCAAGACAATGTCCTGTAGGACGTTGGTACCCAGCCAGGCTCCAAGACAATGTGCTGGTACCCAGCCAGGCTCCAAGACAATGTCCTGGTACCCAGCCAGGCTCCAAGACAATGTCCTGTAGGACGTTGGTACCCAGCCAGGCTCCAAGACAATGTCCTGGTACCCAGCCAGGCTCCAAGACAATGTCCTGTAGGACGTTGGTACCCAGCCAGGCTCCAAGACAATGTGCTGGTACCCAGCCAGGCTCCAAGACAATGTCCTGGTACCCAGCCAGGCTCCAAGACAATGTCCTGTAGGACGTTGGTACCCAGCCAGGCTCCAAGACAATGTGCTGGTACCCAGCCAGGCTCCAGGACAATGTCCTGGTACCCAGCCAGGCTCCAAGACAATGTGCTGTAGGACGTTGGTACCCAGCCAGGCTCCAAGACAATGTTCTGTAGGACGTTGGTACCCAGCCAGGCTCCAAGACAATGTGCTGGTACCCAGCCAGGCTCCAAGACAATGTGCTGGTACCCAGCCAGGCTCCAAGACAATGTTCTGTAGGACGTTGGTACCCAGCCAGGCTCCAAGACAATGTGCTGGTACCCAGCCAGGCTCCAAGACAATGTGCTGTAGGACTTTGGTACCCAGCCAGGCTCCAAGACAATGTTCTGTAGGACGTTGGTACCCAGCCAGGCTCCAAGACAATGTGCTGGTACCCAGCCAGGCTCCAAGACAATGTTCTGTAGGACGTTGGTACCCAGCCACGCTCCAAGACAATGTGCTGTAGGACGTTGGTACCGAGCCAGGCTCCATGACAATGTTCTGTAGGACGTTGGTACACAGCCAGGCTCCAAGACAATGTCCTGTAGGACGTTGGTACCAGCCAGGCTCCAAGACAATGTGCTGTAGGACGTTGGTACCCAGCCAGGCTCCAAGACAATGTGCTGGTACCCAGCCAGGCTCCAAGACAATGTTCTGTAGGACGCTGGTACCCAGCCAGGCTCCAAAACAATGTTCTGTAGGACGTTGGTACCCAGCCAGGCTCCAAGACAATGTTCTGTAGGACGTTGGTACCCAGCCAGGCTCCAAGACAATGTCCTGTAGGACGTTGGTACCCAGCCAGGCTCCAAGACAATGTGCTGTAGGACGTTGGTACCCAGCCAGGCTCCAAGACAATGTGCTGGTACCCAGCCAGGCTCCAAGACAATGTTCTGTAGGACGTTGGTACCCAGCCACGCTCCAAGACAATGTGCTGTAGGACGTTGGTACCGAGCCAGGCTCCAAGACAATGTTCTGTAGGACGTTGGTACACAGCCAGGCTCCAAGACAATGTCCTGTAGGACGTTGGTACCAGCCAGGCTCCAAGACAATGTGCTGTAGGACGTTGGTACCCAGCCAGGCTCCAAGACAATGTGCTGGTACCCAGCCAGGCTCCAAGACAATGTGCTGTAGGACGTTGGTACCCAGCCAGGCTCCAAGACAATGTTCTGTGGGACGTTGGTACCCAGCCAGGCTCCAAGACAATGTTCTGTAGGACGTTGGTACCCAGCCAGGCTCCAAGACAATGTTCTGTAGGACGTTGGTACCCAGCCAGGCTCCAAGACAATGTCCTGTAGGACGTTGGTACCCAGCCAGGCTCCAAGACAATGTCCTGGAGGACGTTGGTACCCAGCCAGGCTCCAAGACAATGTCCTGGAGGATGTTAGTACCCAGCCAGGCTCCAAGACAATGTCCTGGAGGACGTTGGTACCCAGCCAGGCTCCAAGACAATGTGCTGTAGGACGTTGGTACCCAGCCAGGCTCCAAGACAATGTGCTGTAGGACGTTGGTACCCAGCCAGGCTCCAAGACAATGTGCTGTAGGACGTTGGTACCCAGCCAGGCTCCAAGACAATGTGCTGTAGGACGTTGGTACCCAGCCAGGCTCCTAGACAATGTGCTGTAGGACGTTGGTACCCAGCCAGGCTCCAAGACAATGTGCTGTAGGACGTTGGTACCCAGCCAGGCTCCAAGAAAATGTTCTGTAGGACGTTGGTACCCAGCCAGGCTCCAAGACAATGTCCTGTAGGACGTTGGTACCCAGCCAGGCTCCAAGACAATGTCCTGTAGGACGTTGGTACCCAGCCAGGCTCCAAGACAATGTGCTGTAGGACGTTGGTACCCAGCCAGGCTCCAAGACAATGTTCTGTAGGACGTTGGTACCCAGCCAGGCTCCAAGACAATGTGCTGTAGGACGTTGGTACCCAGCCAGGCTCCAAGACAATGTTCTGTAGGACGTTGGTACCCAGCCAGGCTCCAAAACAATGTTCTGTAGGACGTTGGTACCCAGCCAGGCTCCAAGACAATGTGCTGTAGGACGTTGGTACCCAGCCAGGCTCCAAGACAATGTCCTGTAGGACGTTGGTACCCAGCCAGGCTCCAAGACAATGTTCTGTAGGACGTTGGTACCCAGCCAGGCTCCAAGACAATGTCCTGTAGGACGTTGGTACCCAGCCAGGCTCCAAGACAATGTGCTGTAGGACGTTGGTACCCAGCCAGGCTCCAAGACAATGTGCTGGTACCCAGCCAGGCTCCAAGACAATGTTCTGGTACCCAGCCAGGCTCCAAGACAATGTTCTGGTACCCAGCCAGGCTCCAAGACAATGTGCTGGTACCCAGCCAGGCTCCAAGACAATGTTCTGGTACCCAGCCAGGCTCCAAGACAATGTTCTGGTACCCAGCCAGGCTCCAAGACAATGTGCTGGTACCCAGCCAGGCTCCAAGACAATGTTCTGGTACCCAGCCAGGCTCCAAGACAATGTGCTGGTACCCAGCCAGGCTCCAAGACAATGTTCTGGTACCCAGCCAGGCTCCAAGACAATGTGCTGGTACCCAGCCAGGCTCCAAGACAATGTGCTGGTACCCAGCCAGGCTCCAAGACAATGTGCTGGTACCCAGCCAGGCTCCAAGACAATGTTCTGGTACCCAGCCAGGCTCCAAGACAATGTTCTGGTACCCAGCCAGGCTCCAAGACAATGTGCTGGTACCCAGCCAGGCTCCAAGACAATGTTCTGGTACCCAGCCAGGCTCCAAGACAATGTTCTGGTACCCAGCCAGGCTCCAAGACAATGTTCTGGTACCCAGCCAGGCTCCAAGACAATGTCCTGGTACCCAGCCAGGCTCCAAGACAATGTCCTGGTACCCAGCCAGGCTCCAAGACAATGTCCTGGTACCCAGCCAGGCTCCAAGACAATGTCCTGTAGGACGTTGGTACCCAGCCAGGCTCCAAGACAATGTGCTGGTACCCAGCCAGGCTCCAAGACAATGTCCTGGTACCCAGCCAGGCTCCAAGACAATGTCCTGTAGGACGTTGGTACCCAGCCAGGCTCCAAGACAATGTCCTGGTACCCAGCCAGGCTCCAAGACAATGTCCTGTAGGATGTTGGTACCCAGCCAGGCTCCAAGACAATGTGCTGGTACCCAGCCAGGCTCCAAGACAATGTCCTGGTACCCAGCCAGGCTCCAAGACAATGTCCTGTAGGACGTTGGTACCCAGCCAGGCTCCAAGACAATGTGCTGGTACCCAGCCAGGCTCCAGGACAATGTCCTGGTACCCAGCCAGGCTCCAAGACAATGTGCTGTAGGACGTTGGTACCCAGCCAGGCTCCAAGACAATGTTCTGTAGGACGTTGGTACCCAGCCAGGCTCCAAGACAATGTGCTGGTACCCAGCCAGGCTCCAAGACAATGTGCTGGTACCCAGCCAGGCTCCAAGACAATGTTCTGTAGGACGTTGGTACCCAGCCAGGCTCCAAGACAATGTGCTGGTACCCAGCCAGGCTCCAAGACAATGTGCTGTAGGACTTTGGTACCCAGCCAGGCTCCAAGACAATGTTCTGTAGGACGTTGGTACCCAGCCAGGCTCCAAGACAATGTGCTGGTACCCAGCCAGGCTCCAAGACAATGTTCTGTAGGACGTTGGTACCCAGCCACGCTCCAAGACAATGTGCTGTAGGACGTTGGTACCGAGCCAGGCTCCAAGACAATGTTCTGTAGGACGTTGGTACACAGCCAGGCTCCAAGACAATGTCCTGTAGGACGTTGGTACCAGCCAGGCTCCAAGACAATGTGCTGTAGGACGTTGGTACCCAGCCAGGCTCCAAGACAATGTGCTGGTACCCAGCCAGGCTCCAAGACAATGTGCTGTAGGACGTTGGTACCCAGCCAGGCTCCAAGACAATGTTCTGTAGGACGTTGGTACCCAGCCAGGCTCCAAGACAATGTTCTGTAGGACGTTGGTACCCAGCCAGGCTCCAAGACAATGTTCTGTAGGACGTTGGTACCCAGCCAGGCTCCAAGACAATGTCCTGTAGGACGTTGGTACCCAGCCAGGCTCCAAGACAATGTCCTGGAGGACGTTGGTACCCAGCCAGGCTCCAAGACAATGTCCTGGAGGATGTTAGTACCCAGCCAGGCTCCAAGACAATGTCCTGGAGGACGTTGGTACCCAGCCAGGCTCCAAGACCATGTGCTGTAGGACGTTGGTACCCAGCCAGGCTCCAAGACAATGTGCTGTAGGACGTTGGTACCCAGCCAGGCTCCAAGACAATGTGCTGTAGGACGTTGGTACCCAGCCAGGCTCCAAGACAATGTGCTGTAGGACGTTGGTACCCAGCCAGGCTCCTAGACAATGTGCTGTAGGACGTTGGTACCCAGCCAGGCTCCAAGACAATGTGCTGTAGGACGTTGGTACCCAGCCAGGCTCCAAGACAATGTTCTGTAGGACGTTGGTACCCAGCCAGGCTCCAAGACAATGTCCTGTAGGACGTTGGTACCCAGCCAGGCTCCAAGACAATGTCCTGTAGGACGTTGGTACCCAGCCAGGCTCCAAGACAATGTGCTGTAGGACGTTGGTACCCAGCCAGGCTCCAAGACAATGTTCTGTAGGACGTTGGTACCCAGCCAGGCTCCAAGACAATGTGCTGTAGGACGTTTGTACCCAGCCAGGCTCCAAGACAATGTTCTGTAGGACGTTGGTACCCAGCCAGGCTCCAAAACAATGTTCTGTAGGACGTTGGTACCCAGCCAGGCTCCAAGACAATGTGCTGTAGGACGTTGGTACCCAGCCAGGCTCCAAGACAATGTCCTGTAGGACGTTGGTACCCAGCCAGGCTCCAAGACAATGTTCTGTAGGACGTTGGTACCCAGCCAGGCTCCAAGACAATGTCCTGTAGGACGTTGGTACCCAGCCAGGCTCCAAGACAATGTGCTGTAGGACGTTGGTACCCAGCCAGGCTCCAAGACAATGTGCTGTAGGACGTTGGTACCCAGCCAGGCTCCAAGACAATGTTCTGTAGGACGTTTGTACCCAGCCAGGCTCCAAGACAATGTGCTGTAGGACGTTGGTACCCAGCCAGGCTCTAAGAGAATGTCCTGTAGGACCCTGGTACCCAGCCAGGCTCCAAGACAATGTTCTGTAGTACGTTGGTACCCAGCCAGGCTCCAAGACAATGTTCTGTAGGACGTTGGTACCCAGCCAGGCTCCAAGACAATGTTCTGTAGGACGTTGGTACCCAGCCAGGCTCCAAGACAATGTCCTGTAGGACGTTGGTACCCAGCCAGGCTCCAAGACAATGTCCTGTAGGACGTTGGTACCCAGCCAGGCTCCAAGACAATGTGCTGTAGGACGTTGGTACCCAGCCAGGCTCCAAGACAATGTTCTGTAGGACGTTGGTACCCAGCCAGGCTCCAAGACAATGTTCTGTAGGACGTTGGTACCCAGGCAGGCTCCAAGACAATGTCCTGTAGGACGTTGGTACCCAGCCAGGCTCCAAGACAATGTCCTGGAGGACGTTGGTACCCAGCCAGGCTCCAAGACAATGTCCTGGAGGACGTTGGTACCCAGCCAGGCTCCAAGACAATGTCCTGGAGGACGTTGGTACCCAGCCAGGCTCCAAGACAATGTGCTGTAGGACGTTGGTACCCAGCCAGGCTCCAAGACAATGTGCTGTAGGACGTTGGTACCCAGCCAGGCTCCAAGACAATGTTCTGTAGGACGTTGGTACCCAGCCAGGCTCCAAGACAATGTTCTGTAGGACGTTGGTACCCAGCCAGGCTCCAAGACAATGTTCTGTAGGACGTTGGTACCCAGCCAGGCTCCAAGACAATGTTCTGTAGGACGTTGGTACCCAGCCAGGCTCCAAGACAATGTTCTGTAGGACGTTGGTACCCAGCCAGGCTCCAAGACAATGTGCTGTAGGACGTTGGTACCCAGCCAGGCTCCAAGACAATGTGCTGTAGGACGTTAGTACCCAGCCAGGCTCCAAGACAATGTCCTGTAGGACGTTGGTACCCAGCCAGGCTCCAAGACAATGTCCTGGAGGACGTTGGTACCCAGCCAGGCTCCAAGACCATGTGCTGTAGGACGTTGGTACCCAGCCAGGCTCCAAGACAATGTGCTGTAGGACGTTGGTACCCAGCCAGGCTCCAAGACAATGTGCTGTAGGACGTTGGTACCCAGCCAGGCTCCAAGACAATGTGCTGTAGGACGTTGGTACCCAGCCAGGCTCCTAGACAATGTGCTGTAGGACGTTGGTACCCAGCCAGGCTCCAAGACAATGTGCTGTAGGACGTTGGTACCCAGCCAGGCTCCAAGACAATGTTCTGTAGGACGTTGGTACCCAGCCAGGCTCCAAGACAATGTCCTGTAGGACGTTGGTACCCAGCCAGGCTCCAAGACAATGTCCTGTAGGACGTTGGTACCCAGCCAGGCTCCAAGACAATGTGCTGTAGGACGTTGGTACCCAGCCAGGCTCCAAGACAATGTTCTGTAGGACGTTGGTACCCAGCCAGGCTCCAAGACAATGTTCTGTAGGACGTTGGTACCCAGCCAGGCTCCAAGACAATGTTCTGTAGGACGTTGGTACCCAGCCAGGCTCCAAGACAATGTTCTGTAGGACGTTGGTACCCAGCCAGGCTCCAAGACAATGTTCTGTAGGACGTTGGTACCCAGCCAGGCTCCAAGACAATGTTCTGTAGGACGTTGGTACCCAGCCAGGCTCCAAGACAATGTGCTGTAGGACGTTGGTACCCAGCCAGGCTCCAAGACAATGTGCTGTAGGACGTTAGTACCCAGCCAGGCTCCAAGACAATGTCCTGTAGGACGTTGGTACCCAGCCAGGCTCCAAGACAATGTCCTGGAGGACGTTGGTACCCAGCCAGGCTCCAAGACCATGTGCTGTAGGACGTTGGTACCCAGCCAGGCTCCAAGACAATGTGCTGTAGGACGTTGGTACCCAGCCAGGCTCCAAGACAATGTGCTGTAGGACGTTGGTACCCAGCCAGGCTCCAAGACAATGTGCTGTAGGACGTTGGTACCCAGCCAGGCTCCTAGACAATGTGCTGTAGGACGTTGGTACCCAGCCAGGCTCCAAGACAATGTGCTGTAGGACGTTGGTACCCAGCCAGGCTCCAAGACAATGTTCTGTAGGACGTTGGTACCCAGCCAGGCTCCAAGACAATGTCCTGTAGGACGTTGGTACCCAGCCAGGCTCCAAGACAATGTCCTGTAGGACGTTGGTACCCAGCCAGGCTCCAAGACAATGTGCTGTAGGACGTTGGTACCCAGCCAGGCTCCAAGACAATGTTCTGTAGGACGTTGGTACCCAGCCAGGCTCCAAGACAATGTGCTGTAGGACGTTTGTACCCAGCCAGGCTCCAAGACAATGTTCTGTAGGACGTTGGTACCCAGCCAGGCTCCAAAACAATGTTCTGTAGGACGTTGGTACCCAGCCAGGCTCCAAGACAATGTGCTGTAGGACGTTGGTACCCAGCCAGGCTCCAAGACAATGTCCTGTAGGACGTTGGTACCCAGCCAGGCTCCAAGACAATGTTCTGTAGGACGTTGGTACCCAGCCAGGCTCCAAGACAATGTCCTGTAGGACGTTGGTACCCAGCCAGGCTCCAAGACAATGTGCTGTAGGACGTTGGTACCCAGCCAGGCTCCAAGACAATGTGCTGTAGGACGTTGGTACCCAGCCAGGCTCCAAGACAATGTTCTGTAGGACGTTTGTACCCAGCCAGGCTCCAAGACAATGTGCTGTAGGACGTTGGTACCCAGCCAGGCTCTAAGAGAATGTCCTGTAGGACCCTGGTACCCAGCCAGGCTCCAAGACAATGTTCTGTAGTACGTTGGTACCCAGCCAGGCTCCAAGACAATGTTCTGTAGGACGTTGGTACCCAGCCAGGCTCCAAGACAATGTTCTGTAGGACGTTGGTACCCAGCCAGGCTCCAAGACAATGTCCTGTAGGACGTTGGTACCCAGCCAGGCTCCAAGACAATGTCCTGTAGGACGTTGGTACCCAGCCAGGCTCCAAGACAATGTGCTGTAGGACGTTGGTACCCAGCCAGGCTCCAAGACAATGTTCTGTAGGACGTTGGTACCCAGCCAGGCTCCAAGACAATGTTCTGTAGGACGTTGGTACCCAGGCAGGCTCCAAGACAATGTCCTGTAGGACGTTGGTACCCAGCCAGGCTCCAAGACAATGTCCTGGAGGACGTTGGTACCCAGCCAGGCTCCAAGACAATGTCCTGGAGGACGTTGGTACCCAGCCAGGCTCCAAGACAATGTCCTGGAGGACGTTGGTACCCAGCCAGGCTCCAAGACAATGTGCTGTAGGACGTTGGTACCCAGCCAGGCTCCAAGACAATGTTCTGTAGGACGTTGGTACCCAGCCAGGCTCCAAGACAATGTTCTGTAGGACGTTGGTACCCAGCCAGGCTCCAAGACAATGTTCTGTAGGACGTTGGTACCCAGCCAGGCTCCAAGACAATGTTCTGTAGGACGTTGGTACCCAGCCAGGCTCCAAGACAATGTGCTGTAGGACGTTGGTACCCAGCCAGGCTCCAAGACAATGTGCTGTAGGACGTTAGTACCCAGCCAGGCTCCAAGACAATGTCCTGTAGGACGTTGGTACCCAGCCAGGCTCCAAGACAATGTCCTGTAGGACGTTGGTACCAGCCAGGCTCCAAGACAATGTGCTGTAGGACGTTGGTACCCAGCCAGGCTCCAAGACAATGTCCTGTAGGACGTTGGTACCAGCCAGGCTCCAAGACAATGTCCTGTAGGACGTTGGTACCCAGCCAGGCTCCAAGACAATGTGCTGTAGGACGTTAGTACCCAGCCAGGCTCCAAGACAATGTGCTGTAGGACGTTGGTACCAGCCAGGCTCCAAGACAATGTTCTGTAGGACGTTGGTACCAGCCAGGCTCCAAGACAATGTTCTGTAGGACGTAGGTACCCAGCCAGGCTCCAAGACAATGTTCTGTAGGACGTTGGTACCCAGCCAGGCTCTAATACAATGTGCTGTAGGACGTTGTTACCCAGCCAGGCTCTAATGAGTCTCTCTCTCCTCACTGAATGAATGATAAATGGATAAATGGGGGATAATTGTGTACCTTACTTCACAATTAAATATAAATTAGGTCTAACTGAATGATAAGGAGGGTGATTTAATTCAGAACAACAATAGTGTAATGATGGACTGTGTGTTATTCCTGTTCTTCAGAGTTGGCGCTCATGTTAAGAATTTGACCGCTCGTCTTGCTGATTGATAGCGTTCTCTTCTACATTTTATTTTGTAAAAAGAAGCTTTTAAACAGGACTGTTTAACGGAAAACATGCTACGTGATGCCAGTCAGCTGGCCCATCGAAACTATATATAACATGCTACGTGATGCCAGTCAGCTGGCCCATCTAAACTATATATAACATGCTACGTGATACCAGTCAGCTGGCCCATCTAAACTACATATAACATGCTATGTGATGCCAGTCAGCTGGCCCATCTAAACTATATATAACATGCTACGTGATGCCAGTCAGCTGGCCCATCTAAACTATATATAACATGCTACGTGATGCCAGTCAGCTGGCCCATCTAAACTATATATAACATGCTACGTGATGCCAGTCAGCTGGCCCATTGAAACTATATATAACATGCTACGTGGTGCCTGTCAGCTGGCCCATCTAAACTATATATAACATGCTACGTGATGCCAGTCAGCTGGCCCATCTAAACTATATATAACATGCTACGTGATGCCAGTCAGCTGGCCCATCTAAACTATATATAACATGCTATGTGATGCCAGTCAGCTGGCCGATTGAAACTATTTATAACATGCTACGTGATGCCAGTCAGCTGGCCCATTGAAACTATATATAACATGCTACGTGATGCCAGTCAGCTGGCCCATCTAAACTATATATAACATGCTACGTGATGCCAGTCAGCTGGCCCATCTAAACTATATATAACATGCTACGTGATTCCAGTCAGCTGGCCCATTGAAACTATATATAACATGCTACGTGATGCCAGTCAGCTGGCCAATCTAAACTATATATAACATGCTACGTGATGCCAATCAGCTGGCACATCTAAACTATATATAACATGCTACGTGATGCCAGTCAGCTGGCCCATCTAAACTATATATAACATGCTACGTGATGCCAGTCAGCTGGCCCATCTAAACTATATATAACATGCTACGTGATGCCAGTCAGCTGGCCCATTGAAACTATATATAACATGCTACGTGATGCCAGTCAGCTGGCCCATCTAAACTATATATAACATGCTACGTGATGCCAGTCAGCTGGCCCATCTAACCTATATATAACATGCTACGTGATGCCAGTCAGCTGGCCCATCGAAACTATATATAACATGCTACGTGATGCCAGTCAGCTGGCCCATCTAAACTATATATAACATGCTACGTGATGCCAGTCAGCTGGGCCATCTAAACTACATATAACATGCTATGTGATGCCAGTCAGCTGGCCCATCTAAACTATATATAACATGCTACGTGATGCCAGTCAGCTGGCCCATCTAAACTATATATAACATGCTACGTGATGCCAGTCAGCTGGCCCATCTAAACTATATATAACATGCTACGTGATGCCAGTCAGCTGGCCCATCTAAACTATATATAACATGCTACGTGATGCCAGTCAGCTGGCCCATCTAAACTATATATAACATGCTACGTGATGCCAGTCAGCTGGCCCATCTAAACTATATATAACATGCTACGTGATGCCAGTCAGCTGGCCCATCTAAACTATATATAACATGCTACGTGATGCCACTCAGCTGGCCCATCTAAACTATATATAACATGCTACGTGATGCCAGTCAGCTGGCCGATTGAAACTATTTATAACATGCTACGTGATGCCAGTCAGCTGGCCCATTGAAACTATATATAACATGCTACGTGATGCCAGTCAGCTGGCCCATCGAAACTATATATAACATGCTACGTGATGCCAGTCAGCTGGCCCATCTAAACTATATATAACATGCTACGTGATTCCAGTCAGCTGGCCCATTGAAACTATATATAACATGCTACGTGATGCCAGTCAGCTGGCCAATCTAAACTATATATAACATGCTACTTGATGCCAGTCAGCTGGCCCATCTAAACTATATATAACATGCTACGTGATGCCAGTCAGCTGGCCCATCGAAACTATATATAACATGCTACGTGATGCCAGTCAGCTGGCCCATCTAAACTATATATAACATGCTACGTGATGCCAGTCAGCTGGCCCATTGAAACTATATATAACATGCTACGTGATGCCAGTCAGCTGGCCCATCTAAACTATATATAACATGCTACGTGATGCCAGTCAGCTGGCCCATCTAAACTATATATAACATGCTACGTGATGCCAGTCAGCTGGCCCATCGAAACTATATATAACATGCTACGTGATGCCAGTCAGCTGGCCAATCTAAACTATATATAACATGCTACGTGATGCCAGTCAGCTGGGCCATCTAAACTACATATAACATGCTATGTGATGCCAGTCAGCTGGCCCATCTAAACTATATATAACATGCTACGTGATGCCAGTAAGCTGGCCCATCTAAACTATATATAACATGCTACGTGATGCCAGTCAGCTGGCCCATCTAAACTATATATAACATGCTACGTGATGCCAGTCAGCTGGCCCATCTAAACTATATATAACATGCTATGTGATGCCAGTCAGCTGGCCGATTGAAACTATTTATAACATGCTACGTGATGCCAGTCAGCTGGCCCATTGAAACTATATATAACATGCTACGTGATGCCAGTCAGCTGGCCCATCTAAACTATATATAACATGCTACGTGATGCCAGTCAGCTGGCCCATCTAAACTATATATAACATGCTACGTGATTCCAGTCAGCTGGCCCATTGAAACTATATATAACATGCTACGTGATGCCAGTCAGCTGGCCAATCTAAACTATATATAACATGCTACGTGATGCCAATCAGCTGGCACATCTAAACTATATATAACATGCTACGTGATGCCAGTCAGCTGGCCCATCTAAACTATATATAACATGCTACGTGATGCCAGTCAGCTGGCCCATCTAAACTATATATAACATGCTACGTGATGCCAGTCAGCTGGCCCATTGAAACTATATATAACATGCTACGTGATGCCAGTCAGCTGGCCCATCTAAACTATATATAACATGCTACGTGATGCCAGTCAGCTGGCCCATCTAAACTATATATAACATGCTACGTGATGCCAGTCAGCTGGCCCATCGAAACTATATATAACATGCTACGTGATGCCAGTCAGCTGGCCCATCTAAACTATATATAACATGCTACGTGATGCCAGTCAGCTGGGCCATCTAAACTACATATAACATGCTATGTGATGCCAGTCAGCTGGCCCATCTAAACTATATATAACATGCTACGTGATGCCAGTCAGCTGGCCCATCTAAACTATATATAACATGCTACGTGATGCCAGTCAGCTGGCCCATCTAAACTATATATAACATGCTACGTGATGCCAGTCAGCTGGCCCATCTAAACTATATATAACATGCTACGTGATGCCAGTCAGCTGGCCCATCTAAACTATATATAACATGCTACGTGATGCCACTCAGCTGGCCCATCTAAACTATATATAACATGCTACGTGATGCCAGTCAGCTGGCCGATTGAAACTATTTATAACATGCTACGTGATGCCAGTCAGCTGGCCCATTGAAACTATATATAACATGCTACGTGATGCCAGTCAGCTGGCCCATCGAAACTATATATAACATGCTACGTGATGCCAGTCAGCTGGCCCATCTAAACTATATATAACATGCTACGTGATTCCAGTCAGCTGGCCCATTGAAACTATATATAACATGCTACGTGATGCCAGTCAGCTGGCCAATCTAAACTATATATAACATGCTACTTGATGCCAGTCAGCTGGCCCATCTAAACTATATATAACATGCTACGTGATGCCAGTCAGCTGGCCCATCGAAACTATATATAACATGCTACGTGATGCCAGTCAGCTGGCCGATCTAAACTATATATAACATGCTACGTGATGCCAGTCAGCTGGCCCATTGAAACTATATATAACATGCTACGTGATGCCAGTCAGCTGGCCCATCTAAACTATATATAACATGCTACGTGATGCCAGTCAGCTGGCCCATCTAAACTATATATAACATGCTACGTGATGCCAGTCAGCTGGCCCATCGAAACTATATATAACATGCTACGTGATGCCAGTCAGCTGGCCAATCTAAACTATATATAACATGCTACGTGATGCCAGTCAGCTGGGCCATCTAAACTACATATAACATGCTATGTGATGCCAGTCAGCTGGCCCATCTAAACTATATATAACATGCTACGTGATGCCAGTAAGCTGGCCCATCTAAACTATATATAACATGCTACGTGATGCCAGTCAGCTGGCCCATCTAAACTATATATAACATGCTACATGATGCCAGTCAGCTGGCCCATTGAAACTATATATAACATGCTACGTGATGCCAGTCAGCTGGCCCATCGAAACTATATATAACATGCTACGTGGTGCCTGTCAGCTGTCCCATCTAAACTATATATAACATGCTACGTGATGCCAGTCAGCTGGCCCATCTAAACTATATATAACATGCTACGTGATGCCACTCAGCTTGCCCATCTAAACTATATATAACATGCTACGTGAATCCAGTCAGCTGGCCGATTGAAACTATTTATAACATGCTACGTGATGCCAGTCAGCTGGCCCATTGAAACTATATATAACATGCTACGTGATGCCAGTCAGCTGGCCCATCGAAACTATATATAACATGCTACGTGATGCCAGTCAGCTGGCCCATCTAAACTATATATAACATGCTACGTGATTCCAGTCAGCTGGCCCATTGAAACTATATATAACATGCTACGTGATGACAGTCAGCTGGCCAATCTAAACTATATATAACATGCTACGTGATGCCAGTCAGCTGGCCCATCTAAACTATATATAACATGCTACGTGATGCCAGTCAGCTGGCCCATCGAAACTATATATAACATGCTACGTGATGCCAGTCAGCTGGCCCATCTAAACTATATATAACATGCTACGTGATGCCAGTCAGCTGGCCCATCGAAACTATATATAACATGCTACGTGATTGCCAGTCAGCTGGCCCATCTAAACTATATATAACATGCTACGTGATGCCAGTCAGCTGGCCCATCTAAACTACATATAACATGCTACGTGATGCCAGTCAGCTGGCCCATCGAAACTATATATAACATGCTACGTGATGCCTGTCAGCTGGCCCATTGAAACTATATATAACATGCTACGTGATGCCAGTCAGCTGGCCCAACTAAACTATATATAACATGCTACGTGATGCCTGTCAGCTGGCCCATCTAAACTATATATAACATGCTACGTGATGCCAGTCAGCTGGCCCATCAAAACTATATATAACATGCTACGTGATGCCAGCCAACTGGCCCATCTTAACTATATATAACATGCTACGTGATGCCAGTCAGCTGGCCCATCAAAACGATATATAACATGCTACGTGATGCCAGTCAGCTGGCCCATCTAAACTATATATAACATGCTACGTGATGCCAGTCAGCTGGCCCATCAAAACGATATATAACATGCTACGTGATGCCAGTCAGCTGGCCCATCTAAACTATATATAACATGCTACGTGATGCCAGTCAGCTGGCCCATCTAAACTATATATAACATGCTACGTGATGCCAGTCAGCTGGCCCATCAAAACGATATATAACATGCTACGTGATGCCAGTCAGCTGGCCCATCTAAACCGTACCGGAACTCATTTTACACAAGAGTTAGCCTATAGACGAGATTACATTTGACGATAACCTGAAGAGTCACGATATTATCCCTATAAATTGTGAACATTGTACATGAAGAGATGGGCTCATCTTGTAATTGACAGAGCATCACTTTGTCAAATCCTCCTTCGGGAATCACATGCAGGTAAAACACTGTCTATGTGGTATCAGAAAGAACGTATTCTACAGTTTCGTCAAATAACTGTCCAAATGAAACAAATGTCACTCTTCTTGTTCTTCTCTTTGAATATCCATACTGTCCATATGCATTCAGCAGCTTTAATCTGGCTACTAAGCATGAGTCCGGAACCTGATAAAAATACATTACAAAGGTGCTTTTATCATCAACGGATGAATGGCCATGACGCAGATAGACATAACGCAGATAGACATAACGCAGATAGACATAACCCAGATAGACATAACGCAGATAGACATAACGCAGATAGACATAACGCAGATAGACATAACGCAGATAGACATGACGCAGATAGACATGACGCAGATAGACATAACGCAGATAGACATAACGCAGATAGACATAACGCAGATAGACATAACGCAGATAGACATAACGCAGATAGACATAACGCAGATAGACATAACGCAGATAGACATAACCCAGATAGACATAACGCAGATAGACATGACGCAGATAGACATGACGCAGATAGACATAACGCAGATAGACAAAACCCAGATAGACATAACTCAGATAGACATAACCCAGATAGACATAACCCAGATAGACATGACGCAGATAGACATAACGCAGATAGACATAACGCAGATAGACATAACGCAGATAGACATAACCCAGATAGACATAACCCAGATAGACATGACGCAGATAGACATAACGCAGATAGACATAACCCAGATAGACATGACCCAGATAGACATGACCCAGATAGACATGACGCAGATAGACATAACGCAGATAGACATAACGCAGATAGACATAACGCAGATAGACATAACGCAGATAGACATAACGCAGATAGACATAACGCAGATAGACATAACGCAGATAGACATAACGCAGATAGACAGAACGCAGATAGACAGAACGCAGATAGACATAACGCAGATAGACATAACGCAGATAGACATAACCCAGATAGACATAACGCAGATAGACATAACGCAGATAGACATAACGCAGATAGACATAACGCAGATAGACATAACGCAGATAGACATAACGCAGATAGACATGACCCAGATAGACATGACGCAGATAGACATAACGCAGATAGACATGACCCAGATAGACATGACGCAGATAGACATAACGCAGATAGACATAACCCAGATAGACATAACGCAGATAGACATAACGCAGATAGACATAACGCAGATAGACATAACGCAGATAGACATAACCCAGATAGACATGACCCAGATAGACATAACCCAGATAGACATGACGCAGATAGACATAACCCAGATAGACATGACCCAGATAGACATAACCCAGATAGACATAACCCAGATAGACATGACGCAGATAGACATGACGCAGATAGACATAACCCAGATAGACATGACGCAGATAGACATAACCCAGATAGACATAACCCAGATAGACATGACGCAGATAGACATAACCCAGATAGACATGACCCAGATAGACATAACCCAGATAGACATAACCCAGATAGACATGACGCAGATAGACATAACCCAGATAGACATGACCCAGATAGACATAACCCAGATAGACATAACTCAGATAGACATAACCCAGATAGACATGACCCAGATAGACATGACCCAGATAGACATGACCCAGATAGACATGACCCAGATAGACATGACCCAGATAGACATGACCCAGATAGACATAACCCAGATAGACATGACGCAGATAGACATAAATCAAATCAAATCAAATTTTATTCGTCACATACACATGGTTAGCAGATGTTAATGCGAGTGTAGCGAAATGCTTGTGCTTCTAGTTCCAACAATGCAGTAATAACGAACAAGTAATCTAACTAACAATTCCCCAAAAAAACGACTGTCTTATACACAGTGTAAGGGGATAAGGAATATGTACATAAGGATATATGAATGAGTGATGGTACAGAGCAGCATAGGCAAGATACAGTAGATGATATCGAGTACAGTATAACATATGAGATGAGTATGTAAACAAAGTGGCATAGTTAAAGTGGCTAGTGATACATGTATTACATAAGGATGCAGTCGATGATATAGAGTCCAGTATATACGTATGCATATGAGATGAATAATGTAGGGTAAGTAACATTATATAAGGTAGCATTGTTTAAAGTGGCTAGTGATATATTTACATCATTTCCCATCAATTCCCATTATTAAAGTGGCTGGAGTTGAGTCAGTGTCATTGACAGTGTGTTGGCAGCAGCCACTCAATGTTAGTGGTGGCTGTTTAACAGTCTGATGGCCTTGAGATAGAAGCTGTTTTTCAGTCTCTCGGTCCCAGCTTTAATGCACTTGTACTGACCTCGCCTTCTGGATGACAGCGGGGTGAACAGGCAGTGGCTCGGGTGGTTGATGTCCTTGATGATCTTTATGGCCTTCCTGTAGAATCGGGTGGTGTAGGTGTCCTGGAGGGCAGGTAGTTTGCCCCCGGTGATGCGTTGTGCAGACCTCACTACCCTCTGGAGAGCCTTACGGTTGAGGGCGGTGCAGTTGCCATACCAGGCGGTGATACAGCCCGCCAGGATGCTCTCGATTGTGCATCTGTAGAAGTTTGTGAGTGCTTTTGGTGACAAGCCAAATTTCTTCAGCCTCCTGAGGTTGAAGAGGCGCTGCTGCGCCTTCTTCACGATGCTGTCTGTGTGAGTGGACCAATTCAGTTTGTCTGTGATGTGTATGCCAAGGAACTTAAAACTTGCTACCCTCTCCACTACTGTTCCATCGATGTGGATAGGGGGGTGTTCCCTCTGCTGTTTCCTGAAGTCCACAATCATCTCCTTAGTTTTGTTGACGTTGAGTGTGAGGTTATTTTCCTGACACCACACTCCGAGGGCCCTCACCTCCTCCCTGTAGGCCGTCTCGTCGTTGTTGGTAATCAAGCCTACCACTGTTGTGTCGTAGGCAAACTTGATGATTGAGTTGGAGGCGTGCGTGGCCACGCAGTCGTGGGTAAACAGGGTGTACAGGAGAGGGCTCAGAACGCACCCTTGTGGGGCCCCAGTGTTGAGGATCAGCGGGGAGGAGATGTTGTTGCCTACCCTCACCACCTGGGGGCGGCCCGTCAGGAAGTCCAGTACCCAGTTGCACAGGGCGGGGTCGAGACCCAGGGTCTCGAGCTTGATGACGAGCTTGGAGGGTACTATGGTGTTGAATGCCGAGCTGTAGTCGATGAACAGCATTCTCACTTAGGTATTCCTCTTGTCCAGATGGGTTAGGGCAGTGTGCAGTGTGGTTGAGATTGCATCGTCTGTGGACCTATTTGGGCGGTAAGCAAATTGGAGTGGGTCAAGGGTGTCAGGTAGGGTGGAGGTGATATGGTCCTTGACTAGTCTCTCAAAGCACTTCATGATGACGGATGTGAGTGCTACGGGGCGGTAGTCGTTTAGCTCAGTTACCTTAGCTTTCTTGGGAACAGGAACAATGGTGGCCCTCTTGAAGCATGTGGGAACAGCAGACTGGTATAGGGATTGATTGAATATGTCCGTAAACACACCGGCCAGCTGGTCTGCGCATGCTCTGAGGGCGCGGCTGGGGATGCCGTCTGGGCCTGCAGCCTTGCGAGGGTTAACACGTTTAAATGTCTTACTCACCTCGGCTGCAGTGAAGGAGAGACCGCATGTTTTCGTTGCAGGCCGTGTCAGTGGCACAGATTTGTCCTCAAAGCGGGCAAAAAAGTTATTTAGTCTGCCTGGGAGCAAGACATCCTGGTCCGTGACTGGGCTGGATTTCTTCCTGTAGTCCGTGATTGACTGTAGACCCTGCCACATGCCTCTTGTGTCTGAGCCGTTGAATTGAGATTCTACTTTGTCTCTGTACTGGCGCTTAGCTTGTTTGATAGCCTTGCGGAGGGAATAGCTGCACTGTTTGTAATTCGGTCATGTTACCAGACACCTTGCCCTGATTAAAAGCAGTGGTTTGCGCTTTCAGTTTCACACGAATGCTGCCATCAATCCACGGTTTCTGGTTAGGGAATGTTTTAATCGTTGCTATGGGAACGACATCTTCAACGCACGTTCTAATGAACTCGCACACCGAATCAGCGTATTCGTCAATGTTGTTATCTGACGCAATACGAAACATCTCCCAGTCCACGTGATGGAAGCAGTCTTGGAGTGTGGAGTCAGCTTGGTCGGACCAGCGTTGGACAGACCTCAGCGTGGGAGCTTCTTGTTTTAGTTTCTGTCTGTAGGCAGGGATCAACAAAATGGAGTCGTGGTCAGCTTTTCCGAAAGGGGGGCGGGGCAGGGCCTTATATGCGTCGCGGAAGTTAGAGTAACAATGATCCAAGGTCTTTCCACCCCTGGTTGTGCAATCGATATGCTGATAAAATTTAGGGAGTCTTGTTTTCAGATTAGCATTGTTAAAATCCCCAGCTACAATGAATGCAGCCTCCGGATAAATTGTTTCCAGTTTGCAGAGAGTTAAATAAAGTTCGTTCAGAGCCATCGATGTGTCTGCTTGGGGGGGGATATATACGGCTGTGATTATAATCGAAGAGAATTCTCTTGGCAGATAATGCGGTCTACATTTGATTGTGAGGAATTCTAAATCAGGTGAACAGAAGGATTTGAGTTCCTGTATGTTTCCTTCATCACACCATGTCACGTTGGCCATAAGGCATACGCCCCCACCCCTCTTCTTACCAGAAAGATGTTTGTTTCTGTCGGCGCGATGCGTGGAGAAACCCGTTGGCTGCACCACTTCGGATAGCGTCTCTCCGGTGAGCCATGTTTCCGTGAAGCAGAGAACGTTACAGTCTCTGATGTCCCTCTGGAATGCTACCCTTGCTCGGATTTCATCAACCTTGTTGTCAAGAGACTGGACATTGGCAAGAAGAATGCTAGGGAGTGGTGCACGGTGTGCCCGTCTCCGGAGTCTGACCAGAAGACCGCCTCGTTCCCCTCTCTTTCGGAGTCGTTTTTTTGGGTCGCTGCATAGGATCTGCTCCGTTGTACTGTTTGTTAGGCAGAACACAGGATCCGCGTCGCGAAAAACATATTCTTGGTCGTACTGATGGTGACGCTGATCTTATATTCAGTAGTTCGACTGTATGTTTTTTTTTTTTTTAATTATTTTTATTTAACCAGGTCGGCTAGTTGAGAACACCTTTATTTAACCAGGTAGGCTAGTTGAGAATACCTTTATTTAACCAGGTAGGCTAGTTGAGAACACCTTTATTTAACCAGGTAGGCTAGTTGAGAACACCTTTATTTAACCAGGTAGGCTAGTTGAGAACAAGTTCTCATTTGCAACTGCGACCTGGCCAAGATAAAGCATAGCAGTGTGAGCAGACAACAAAGAGTTACACATGGAGTAAACAATTAACAAGTCAATAACACAGTAGAAAACAAAGGGGGAGTCTATATACAATGTGTGCAAAAGGCATGAGGAGGTAGGCAAATAATTACAATTTTGCAGATTAACACTGGAGTGATGAATGATCAGATGGTCATGTACAGGTAGAGATATTGGTGTGCAAAAGAGCAGAAAAGTAAATAAATAAAAACAGTATGGGGATGAGGTAGGTGAGGAAGGGTGGGCTATTTACCAATAGACTATGTACAGCTGCAGCGATCGGTTAGCTGCTCAGATAGCTGATGTTTGAAGTTGGTGAGGGAGATAAAAGTCTCCAACTTCAGCGATTTTTGCAATTCGTTCCAGTCACAGGCAGCAGAGTACTGGAACGAAAGGCGGCCAAATGAATTGTTGGCTTTAGGGATGATCAGTGAGATACACCTGCTGGAGCGCGTGCTACGGATGGGTGTTGCCATCGTGACCAGTGAGCTGAGATAAGGCGGAGCTTTACCTAGCATGGACTTGTAGATGACCTGGAGCCAGTGGGTCTGGCGACGAATATGTAGCGAGGGCCAGCCGACTAGAGCATACAAGTCGCAGTGGTGGGTGGTATAAGGTGCTTTAGTGACAAAACGGATGGCACTGTGATAAACTGCATCCAGTTTGCTGAGTAGAGTGTTGGAAGCCATTTTGTAGATGACATCGCCGAAGTCGAGGATCGGTAGGATAGTCAGTTTTACTAGGGTAAGCTTGGCGGCGTGAGTGAAGGAGGCTTTGTTGCGGAATAGAAAGCCGACTCTTGATTTGATTTTCGATTGGAGATGTTTGATATGAGTCTGGAAGGAGAGTTTGCAGTCTAGCCAGACACCTAGGTACTTATGACGTCCACATATTCTAGGTCGGAACCATCCAGGGTGGTGATGCTAGTCGGGCATGCGGGTGCAGGCAGCGACCGGTTGAAAAGCATGCATTTGGTTTTACTAGCGTTTAAGAGCTGTTGGAGGCCACGGAAGGAGTGTTGTATGGCATTGAAGCTTGTTTGGAGGTTAGATAGCACAGTGTCCACAGTGTTGGCTGCTGAGATAGCTGATGTTTGAAGTTGGTGAGGGAGATAAAAGTCTCCAACTTCAGTGATTTTTGCAATTCGTTCCAGTCACAGGCAGCAGAGTACTGGAACGAAAAGCGGCCAAATGAGGTGTTGGCTTTAGGGATGATCAGTGAGATACACCTGCTGGAGCGCGTGCTACGGATGGGTGTTGCCATGGTGACCAGTGAGCTGAGATAAGGCGGAGCTTTACCTAGCATGGACTTGTAGATGACCTGGAGCCAGTGGGTCTGGCAACGAATATGTAGCGAGGGCCAGCCGACTAGAGCATACAAGTCGCAGTGGTGGGTGGTATAAGGTGCTTTAGTGACAAAACGGATGGCACTGTGATAAACTGCATCCAGTTTGCTGAGTAGAGTGTTGGAAGCCATTTTGTAGATGACATCGCCGAAGTAGGTAGGATAGTCAGTTTTACTAGGGTAAGCTTGGCGGCGTGAGTGAAGGAGGCTTTGTTGCGGAATAGAAAGCCGACTCTTGATTTGATTTTCGATTGGAGATGTTTGATATGAGTCTGGAAGGAGAGTTTGCAGTCTAGCCAGACACCTAGGTACTTATAGACGTCCACATATTCTAGGTCGGAACCATCCAGGGTGGTGATGCTAGTCGGGCATGCGGGTGCAGGCAGCGACCGGTTGAAAAGCATGCATTTGGTTTTACTAGCGTTTAAGAGCAGTTGGAGGCCACGGAAGGAGTGTTGTATGGCATTGAAGCTTGTTTGGAGGTTAGATAGCACAGTGTCCAAAGACGGGCCGAAAGTATATAGAATGGTGTCGTCTGCGTAGAGGTGGATCAGGGAATCGCCCGCAGCAAGAGCAACATCATTGATATACACAGAGAAAAGAGTCGGCCCGAGAATTGAACCCTGTGGCACCCCCATAGAGACTGCCAGAGGACCAGACAGCATGCCCTCCGATTTGACGCACTGAACTCTGTCTGCAAAGTAATTGGTGAACCAGGCAAGGCAGTCATCCGAAAAACCGAGGCTCCTGAGTCTGCCGATAAGAATATGGTGATTGACAGAGTCGAAAGCCTTGGCAAGGTCGATAAAGACGGCTGCACAGTACTGTCTTTTATCGATGGCGGTTATGATATCGTTGAGTACCTTGAGTGTGGCTGAGGTGCACCCATGACCGGCTCGGAAACCAGATTGCACAGCGGAGAAGGTACGGTGGGATTCGAGATGGTCAGTGACCTGTTTGTTGACTTGGCTTTCGAAGACCTTAGATAGGCAGGGCAGGATGGATATAGGTCTGTAACAGTTTGGGTCTAGGGTGTCTCCCCCTTTGAAGAGGGGGGTGACTGCGGCAGCTTTCCAATCCTTGGGGATCTCAGACGATATGAAAGAGAGGTTGAACAGGCTGGTAATAGGGGTTGCGACAATGGTGGCAGATAGTTTCAGAAATAGAGGGTCCAGATTGTCAAGCCCAGCTGATTTGTACGGGTCCAGGTTTTGCAGCTCTTTCAGAACATCTGCTATCTGGATTTGGTTAAAGGAGAACCTGGAGAGGCTTGGGCGAGGAGCTGCGGGGGGGGCGGAGCTGTTGGCCGAGGTTGAAGTAGCCAGGCGGAAGGCATGGCCAGCCGTTGAGAAATGCTTATTGAAGTTTTCGATAATCATGGATTTATCAGTGGTGACCGTGTTACCTAGCCTCAGTGCAGTGGGCAGCTGGGAGGAGGTGCTCTTGTTCTCCATGGACTTCACGGTGTCCCAGAACTTTTTGGAGTTGGAGCTACAGGATGCAAACTTCTGCCTGAAGAAGCTGGCCTTAGCTTTCCTGACTGACTGCGTGTATTGGTTCCGGACTTCCCTGAACAGTTGCATATCACGGGGACTATTCGATGCTATTGCAGTCCGCCACAGGATGTTTTTGTGCTGGTTGAGGGCAGTCAGGTCTGGGGTGAACCAAGGGCTGTATCTGTTCTTAGTTCTGCATTTTTTGAACGGAGCATGCTTATCTAAAATGGTGAGGAAGTTACTTTTAAAGAATGACCAGGCATCCTCAACTGACGGGATGAGGTCAATGTCCTTCCAGGATACCCGGGCCAGGTCGATTAGAAAGGCCTGCTCACAGAAGTGTTTTAGGGAGCGTTTGACAGTGATGAGGGGTGGTCGTTTGACTGCGGCTCCGTAGCGGATACAGGCAATGAGGCAGTGATCGCTGAGATCCTGGTTGAAGACAGCGGAGGTGTATTTGGAGGGCCAGTTGGTCAGGATGACGTCTATGAGGGTGCCCTTGTTTACAGAGTTAGGGTTGTACCTGGTGGGTTCCTTGATGATTTGTGTGAGATTGAGGGCATCTAGCTTAGATTGTAGGACTGGCGGGGTGTTAAGCATATCCCAGTTTAGGTCACCTAACAGAACAAACTCTGAAGCTAGATGGGGGGCGATCAATTCACAAATGGTGTCCAGGGCACAGCTGGGAGCTGAGGGGGGGTCGGTAGCAGGCGGCAACCGTGAGAGACTTATTTCTGGAGAGAGTAATTTTCAAAATTAGTAGTTCGAACTGTTTGGGTATGGACCTGGAAAGTATGACATTACTTTGCAGGCTATCTCTGCAGTAAACTGCAACTCCTCCCCCTTTGGCAGTTCTATCTTGACGGAAGATGTTATAGTTGGGTATGGAAATCTCAGAATTTTTGTTAAGATGACCTGGGGTACCAATGTAAGAAATAACACGTAAAAAAAACAAAAAACTGCATAGTTTCCTAGGAACGCGAAGCGAGGCGGCCATCTCTGTCGGCGCCGGAAGTTAACCCAGATAGACATGACCCAGATAGACATGACCCAGATAGACATGACCCAGATAGACATGACCCAGATAGAAGCTGATTATGATGTGACTTCAATGGCCTGAATGATGATGAGGAGGGTGACGAAGATGATTTAATTTAGAACCATTAAAAAAAATTAATAATATTTCAACTTTATTTAAGAACGAATTCTTCTTCACGATGACAGCCTACTGGGTTAACTGCTTTGTTCAGGGGAACAGTGGGTTAACTACCTTGTTCAGGGGAACAGTGGGTTAACTACCTTGTTCAGGGGAACAGTGGGTTAACTACCTTGTTCAGGGGAACAGTGGGTTAACTACCTTGTTCAGGGGAACAGTGGGTTAACTACCTTGTTCAGGGGAACAGTGGGTTAACTACCTTGTTCAGGGGAACAGTGGGTTAACTACCTTGTTCAGGGGAACAGTGGGTTAACTACCCTGTTCAGGGGAACAGTGGGTTAACTACCTTGTTCAGGGGAACAGTGGGTTAACTACCCTGTTCAGGGGAACAGTGGGTTAACTACCTTGTTCAGGGGAACAGTGGGTTAACTACCTTGTTCAGGGGAACAGTGGGTTAACTACCTTGTTCAGGGGAACAGTGGGTTAACTGCCTTGTTCAGGGGAACAGTGGGTTAACTACCTTGTTCAGGGGAACAGTGGGTTAACTACCTTGTTCAGGGGAACAGTGGGTTAACTACCTTGTTCAGGGGAACAGTGGGTTAACTACCTTGTTCAGGGGAACAGTGGGTTAACTGCCTTGTTCAGGGGAACAGTGGGTTAACTGCCTTGTTCAGGGGAACAGTGGGTTAACTGCCTTGTTCAGGGGAACAGTGGGTTAACTACCTTGTTCAGGGGAACAGTGGGTTAACTACCTTGTTCAGGGGAACAGTGGGTTAACTGCCTTGTTCAGGGGAACAGTGGGTTAACTGCCTTGTTCAGGGGAACAGTGGGTTAACTGCCTTGTTCAGGGGAACAGTGGGTTAACTACCTTGTTCAGGGAACAGTGGGTTAACTACCTTGTTCAGGGGAACAGTGGGTTAACTACCTTGTTCAGGGGAACAGTGGGTTAACTACCTTGTTCAGGGGAACAGTGGGTTAACTACCTTGTTCAGGGGAACAGTGGGTTAACTACCTTTTTCAGGGGAACAGTGGGTTAACTACCTTGTTCAGGGGAACAGTGGGTTAACTACCTTGTTCAGGGGAACAGTGGGTTAACTACCTTGTTCAGGGGAACAGTGGGTTAACTACCTTGTTCAGGGGAACAGTGGGTTAACTACCTTGTTCAGGGGAACAGTGGGTTAACTACCTTGTTCAGGGTAACAGTGGGTTAACTATCTTGTTCAGGGGAACAGTGGGTTAACTGCCTTGTTCAGGGGAACAGTGGGTTAACTGCCATGTTCAGGGGAACAGTGGGTTAACTGCCTTGTTCAGGGGAACAGTGGGTTAACTACCTTGTTCAGGGGAACAGTGGGTTAACTACCTTGTTCAGGGGCAGAAGGACAGACTTTTACCTCGTCGTGCTCGGAGATTCGATCTAGCAACCTTTCGGTTACTGGCCCAACGCTCCAACCACTAGGCTACCTGGAGCCACAATAGTGTAATGATGATGGAGAATCGTGGGCCGTCTATGTTATTATGAAAGACTGGAAATGGTATATACAGGGAAGTATTCATACCCCTTGATTTTTCTAAATTTTGTTGCGTTACATCCTTGTTCTGAAATGTATTAAATTAAATGTTTTCCTGATCAATCTACACACAATACCCCATAATGACATCACAATACCCCATAATGACATCACAATACCCCATAATGACATCACAATACCCCATAATGACATCACAATACCACATAATGAGAAAGCAAAAACAGTTATTTCGAATTTTGAGCAAATATATCATTTAAAGAATTATTTAAAAAAATACTGTATTTACATAAGTATTCAGACCCTTTGCTATGAGACTTGAAATGGAGCATCCTGTTTCCATTGATCATCCACCTGTGGTCAATTGAATTGATTGGACATGATTTGGAAAGGCGCACATCTGTCTATATAAGGACAAACAGTTGACAGTGCATGTAAGAAAATCAAGCCATGAGGTCAAAGGAATTGTCCACAGAGCTCTGAGACAGGTTGTGTCAAGGCACTGATCTGGGGAAGGGTACCAAATAATGTCTGCAGCATTGAAGGTCCCCAAGAACACTGTGGCCTCCACCATCAGTGGCCTCCACCATTCTTAAATGGCAGGAGTTTGGAACCACCAAGACTCTTCCTAGAGATGGCCGCCCGGCCAAACTGAGCAATCGGGGGAGAAAGAGCCTTGGTCAGGGAGGTGACTAAGAACCCGTTGGTCACTCTGACAGAGCTCCAGAGTTACTCTGTGGAGAAGGGAGAACCTTCCAAAAGGACAACCATCTCTGCAGCACTTCACCAACCAGGCCTTTATGGTAGAGTGGACAGACTGAAACCACTCCTCAGTAAAAGGCACATGACAGCCCACTTGGAGTTTGCCAAAAGGCACTTCGACTCTCAGACCATGAGAAACAAGATTCTCTGGTCTGATGAAGGCCAAGCATCACGTCTGGAGGAAACCTGGCACCGTCCCTGCGGTGAAGCATGGTGGTGGCAGCATCATGCTTTGGGAATGTTTTTCAGCGGCAGGGACTGGGAGACTGGTCAGGATGAGAGAAAGATGAACGTAGAAAAGTACAGAGAGGTCCTTGATGAAAACCTGATCCAGACTGCTCAGGACCTCAGACTGGGGCAAAAGTTCACCTTCCAACAGGACAACAACACTAAGCACACAGCCAAGACAACGCAGGAGTGGCTTCAGGACAAGTCTCTGAATGTCCATGAGAAGCCCCGCCAGAGCCCGGACCTGAACCCGATCGAAACATCTCTGGAGAGACCTGAAAATAGCTGTGCATCGACACTCCCCATTCAACCTGACAGAGCTTGAGAGGATCTGCAAAGAAGAATGGGAGAAACTCCCTAAATACAGGTTTGCCAAGCTTGTAGCGTCATACCCAAGGAGACTCAAAGTTGTAATCTAGGCCAAAGGTGCTTCAACGAAGTACTAAGTAAGTAAAGGGTCTGAATACTTATATATATATGTGATATTTCCTTTATTTTTCATGAATTAGCAAAAAATATCTAAACTTGATTTTCTTTTGTCACTATGGGGTATTGTGTGTAGATTGATGAGAGAAAACATATTTAATCAAATTTAGAATAAGGTTTTAACGGGAAAGGGTCTGAATACTTTCCGAATGCAATGTCATTTCTCCTTGGAGAGTCAAATCAGACACCGAGTACAAGATACAATGTGCGTAGTTCACAATACCAAGGCCAACCAAACGATTGGCTGCACTGACAGCACTGCAGATGCTGCAGAATTTAGATGAGTAGGAGTCGGATGGAGGATAGGATATCGACGTTGCTGATGAAGAGTCTTCATTTGATTCTGATGTTGACTTAGAGTCTCCGCCTCCAATGTCTGAGCCTCGCCACAGAAAAACCAGAACCGTCTGGGAGGGATGACACGGTGAGACAGGAGTCTAGGAGGGATGGTACAGTGAGACAGGAGTCTAGGAGGGATGGCACGGTGAGACAGGAGTCTAGGAGGGATGGCACGGTGAGACAGGAGTCTAGGAGGGATGGCACGGTGAGACAGGAGTCTAGGAGGGATGGCATGGTGAGACAGGAGTCTGGGAGGGATGGCTCGGTGAGACGGGAGTCTGGTAGGGATGGCACGGTGAGAGTGGAGTCTAGGAGGGATGTGACGGTGAGACAGGAGTCTAGGAGGGATGGCACAGTGAGACAGGAGTCTGGGAGGGATGGCACGGTGAGACAGGAGTCTCGGAGGGATGGCACGGTGAGACAGGAGTCTGGAGGGATGGCACGGTGAGACAGGAGTCTGGGAGGGATGGCACGGTGAGACAGGAGTCTAGGAGGGATGGCACGGTGAGACAGGAGCCTGAGAGGGATGGCACAGTGAGACAGGTGTCTGAGAGGGATGGCACGGTGAGACAGGGGTCTGGGAGGGATGGCACAGTGAGACACAGGAGTCTGGTAGGGATGGTACGGTGAGACAGGAGTCTGGGAGGGATGGTACGGTGAGACAGGAGTCTACCAGGGATGGCACGGTGAGACAGGATTCTAGGAGGGATGGCACGGTGAGACAGGAGTCTGGGAGGGATGGCACGGTGAGACAGGAGTCTGGGAGGGATGGCACAGTGAGACACAGGAGTCTGGTAGGGATGGTACGGTGAGACAGGAGTCTGGGAGGGATGGCACGGTGAGACAGGAGTCTACGAGGGATGGCACGGTGAGACAGGAGTCTAAGAGGGATGGCACGGTGAGAGACAGGAGTCTAAGAGGGATGGCACAGTGAGACAGGAGTCTAAGAGGGATGGGACAGTGAGACAGGAGTCTGGGAGGGATGGCACAGTGAGACAGGAGTCTAAGAGGGATGGCACAGTGAGACAGGAGTCTAAGAGGGATGGCACAGTGAGACAGGAGTCTGGGAGGGATGGCACGGTGAGACAGGAGTCTGAGAGGGATGTCACGGTGAGACAGGAGTCTGGTAGGGATGGCACGGTGAGACAGGAGTCTGGGAGGGATGGCACGGTGAGACAGGAGTCTGGGAGGCATGGCACGGTGAGACAGGAGTCTACGAGGGATGGCACAGTGAGACAGGAGTCTGGGAGGGATGGCACAGTGAGACAGGAGTCTAGGAGGGATGGCATGTTGAAACAGGAGTCTGGGAGGGATGGTACGGTGAGACAGGAGTCTGGGAGGGATGGTACGGTGAGACAGGAGTCTAGGAGGGATGGCACAGTGAGACAGGAGTCTGGGAGGGAGGGCACAGTGAGACAGGAGTCTAGGAGGGATGGCATGGTGAGACAGGAGTCTAAGAGGGATGGCACGGTGAGACAGGAGTCTGGTAGGGATGGCACGGTGAGACAGGAGTCTGGGAGGGATGGCACGGTGAGACAGGAGTCTGGGAGGCATGGCACGGTGAGACAGGAGTCTACGAGGGATGGCACAGTGAGACAGGAGTCTAGGAGGGATGGCACAGTGAGACAGGAGTCTGGGAGGGATGGCACGGTGAGACAGGAGTCTGGGAGGGATGGTACGGTGAGACAGGAGTCTGAGAGGGATGGCACGGTGAGACAGGAGTCTGGTAGGGATGGCACGGTGAGACAGGAGTCTGAGAGGGATGTCACGGTGAGACAGGAGTCTGGTAGGGATGGCACGGTGAGACAGGAGTCTGGGAGGGATGGCACGGTGAGACAGGAGTCTGGGAGGCATGGCACGGTGAGACAGGAGTCTACGAGGGATGGCACAGTGAGACAGGAGTCTGGGAGGGATGGCACAGTGAGACAGGAGTCTAGGAGGGATGGCATGTTGAAACAGGAGTCTGGGAGGGATGGTACGGTGAGACAGGAGTCTGGGAGGGATGGTACGGTGAGACAGGAGTCTAGGAGGGATGGCACAGTGAGACAGGAGTCTGGGAGGGAGGGCACAGTGAGACAGGAGTCTAGGAGAGATGGCATGGTGAGACAGGAGTCTAAGAGGGATGGCACGGTGAGACAGGAGTCTGGTAGGGATGGCACGGTGAGACAGGAGTCTGGGAGGGATGGCACGGTGAGACAGGAGTCTGGGAGGGATGGCACGGTGAGACAGGAGTCTGGGAGGCATGGCACGGTGAGACAGGAGTCTACGAGGGATGGCACGGTGAGACAGGAGTCTAGGAGGGATGGCACAGTGAGACAGGAGTCTGGGAGGGATGGCACGGTGAGACAGGAGTCTGGGAGGGATGGTACGGTGAGACAGGAGTCTGAGAGGGATGGCACGGTGAGACAGGTGTCTGGTAGGGATGGCACGGTGAGACAGGAGTCTGAGAGGGATGTCACGGTGAGACAGGAGTCTGGTAGGGATGGCACGGTGAGACAGGAGTCTGGGAGGGATGGCACGGTGAGACAGGAGTCTGGGAGGCATGGCACGGTGAGACAGGAGTCTACGAGGGATGGCGCAGTGAGACAGGAGTCTGGGAGGGATGGCACAGTGAGACAGGAGTCTAGGAGGGATGGCATGTTGAAACAGGAGTCTGGGAGGGATGGTACGGTGAGACAGGAGTCTGGGAGGGATGGTACGGTGAGACAGGAGTCTAGGAGGGATGGCACAGTGAGACAGGAGTCTGGGAGGGAGGGCACAGTGAGACAGGAGTCTAGGAGGGATGGCATGGTGAGACAGGAGTCTAAGAGGGATGGCACGGTGAGACAGGAGTCTGGTAGGGATGGCACGGTGAGACAGGAGTCTGGGAGGGATGGCACGGTGAGACAGGAGTCTGGGAGGCATGGCACGGTGAGACAGGAGTCTGGGAGGGAGGGTACAGTGAGACAGGAGTCTAAGAGGGATGGCACAGTTTGGATAGAAAAGAATGATGAGTTTGTGGCATGCAGATGTTGCATCACATCAGAGACTGTACTGAAGCTGATGCACACAGAAAAGGAAACAGTACGTTTATTGCTCTCTTGTATGTCCACGGGGCATAAAGCTGAAATAGCATGGAGTCATTTTGGTCTGATAGGTATAGGGGGGAACCTCTTCAGAGAGACCATGACACGCAACCTCTTCAGAGAGACCGTGCTACGCAACCTCTTCAGAGAGACCGAGCTACGCAACCTCTTCAGAGAGACCGTGCAACGCATCCTCTTCAGAGAGACCGTGCTATGCATCCTCTTCAGAGAGACCGACCTCTTCAGAGAGACCGAGCTACGCAACCGCATCAGATAGACCGAGCTACGCATCCGCATCAGATAGACCGAGCTACGCATCCGCATCAGAGACCAACCTCTTCAGAGAGACCGAGCTACGCATCCGCATCAGAGAGACCGTGCTACGCAACCTCTTCAGAGAGACCGACCTCTTCAGAGAGACCGTGTTACGCATCCTCTTCAGAGAGACCGAGCTACGCATCCTCTTCAGAGAGACCGAGCTACGCATCCTCTTCAGAGAGACCGACCTCTTCAGAGAGACCATCCTCTTCAGAGAGACCATCCTCTTCAGAGAGACCGTGTTACGCATCCTCTTCAGAGAGACCGTACGCAACCTCTTCAGAGAGACCATGCAACACCTGCGGCAGGTACACAGGAAACAAGGCCCATGAAAACTGTGTGCTGTGTGCAGTGAAACCTATTTGTTTGTGGGGCTTGTTCACACAAAGCCCTGAAGCTGTGTGCTGACTGTGGACCCCAAGCATAAAGCAAAGACAGATTGATTCATGTGTAAATGCATGGGTATAAGGGCACAATAGCTTCCCATACAATCAACAAATGGCTGTTTTTATACGTTGTCGTGTACTGTAGAAATTTACACAAATATTTCTTTATGCAATTAATCCTTTATGGCTTTTCATACACTGGCGCTTTTGTTCAGGAATACAGCAAATGATTCAACCTGTAACCTGATTGGCTGGTTGTGTTATTATTCTCCCTTTGGTTTCTATTTTGTCAGAAGAACCTGTAACTGGTCTTTATTCATAGACAAGGTATGGTGTATGGTATGGTGTATGGTATGGTGTATGGTATGGTGTGGTGTATGGTGTGGTATGGTGTATGGTATGGTGTGGTGTGGTATGTGGTGTGGTGTGGTGTATGGTATGGTTTGTGGTATGGTGTGGTATGGTGTGGTGTACGATGGTGTATGGTGTGGTGTATGGTATGGTATGGTGTATGATGGAGTATGGTGTGGTGTATGGTGGTGTATGGTGTGGTGTATGGTATGGTGTATGGTGTGGTGTATGATGGTGTATGGTATGGTTTGTAGTATGGTGTGGTATGGTGTATGGTGTATGGTATGGTTTGGTATGGTGTGGTATGATGTATGGTATGGTGTGGTATGATGTATGGTATGGTTTGTAGAATGGTGTATGGTTTGTAGTATGGTGTATGGTATGGTTTGTAGTATGGTGTATGGTATGGTGTATAGAAGAGTGTATAGTATGGTATGGTATGGTGTATAGAAGAGTGTATAGTATGGTGTATGGTATGGTGTATAGAAGAGTGTATAGTATGGTGTATGGTATGGTGTATAGAAGAGTGTATAGTATGGTATGGTATGGTGTATAGAAGAGTGTATAGTATGGTGTATGGTATGGTGTATAGAAGAGTGTATAGTATGGTGTATGGTATGGTGTATAGAAGAGTGTATAGTATGGTATGGTATGGTGTATAGAAGAGTGTATGGTATGGTGTATAGAAGAGTGTATAGTATGGTGTGTGGTATGGTATGGTGTATAGAAGAGTGTATAGTATGGTGTGTGGTATGGTATGGTGTATAGAAGAGTGTATAGTATGGTGTGTGGTATGGTGTATAGAAGAGTGTATAGTATGGTGTGTGGTATGGTGTATAGAAGAGTGTATAGTATGGTGTATGGTATGGTGTATAGAAGAGTGTATAGTATGGTGTATGGTATGGTGTATAGAAGAGTGTATAGTATGGTGTATGGTATGGTGTATAGAAGAGTGTATAGTATGGTGTGTGGTATGGTGTATAGAAGAGTGTATAGTATGGTGTGTGGTATGGTGTATAGAAGAGTGTATAGTATGGTGTATGGTATGGTGTATAGAAGAGTGTATAGTATGGTGTATGGTATGGTGTATAGAAGAGTGTATAGTATGGTGTGTGGTATGGTGTATTATTTATTTTATTTCACCTTTATTTAACCAGGTAGGCCAGTTGAGAACACCTTTATTTAACCAGGTAGGCAAGTTGAGAACAAGTTCTCATTTACAATTGCGACCTGACCAAGATAAAGCAAAGCAGTTCGACAGATAAAACGACACAGAGTTACACATGGAGTAAAAACAAACATACAGTCAATAATGCAGTATAAACAAGTCTATATACAATGTGAGCAAATGAGGTGAGAAGGGAGGTAAAGGCAAAAAAAGGCCATGGTGGCAAAGTAAATACAATATAGCAAGTAAAACACTGGAATGGTAGATTTGCAGTGGAAGAATGTACAAAGTAGAAATACAAATAATGGGGTGCAAAGGAGCAAAATAAATTAATTAATTAAATACAGTAGGGAAAGAGGTAGTTGTTTGGGCTAAATTATAGGTGTGCTATGTACAGGTGCAGTAATCTGTGAGCTGCTCTGACAGCTGGTGCTTAAAGCTAGTGAGGGAGACAAGTGTTTCCAGTTTCAGAGATTTTTGTAGTTCGTTCCAGTCATTGGCAGCAGAGAACTGGAAGGAGAGGCGGCCAAAGAAATAATTGGTTTTGGGGGTGACTAGAGAGATATACCTGCTGGAGCGTGTGCTACAGGTGGGAGATGCTATGGTGACCAGCGAGCTGAGATAAGGGGGGACTTTACCTAGCAGGGTCTTGTAGATGACATGGAGCCAGTGGGTTTGGCGACGAGTATGAAGTGAGGGCCAGCCAACGAGAGCGTACAGGTCGCAATGGTGGGTAGTATATGGGGCTTTGGTGACAAAACGGATTGCACTGTGATAGACTGCATCCAATTTGTTGAGTAGGGTATTGGAGGCTATTTTGTAAATGACTTCGCCAAAGCCGAGGATTGGTAGGATGGTCAGTTTTACAAGGGTATGTTTGGCAGCATGAGTGAAGGATGCTTTGTTGCGAAATAGGAAGCCAATTCTAGATTTTACTTTGGATTGGAGATGTTTGATATGGGTCTGGAAGGAGAGTTTACAGTCTAACCAGACACCTAGGTATTTGTAGTTGTCCACGTATTCTAAGTCAGAGCCGTCCAGAGTAGTGATGTTGGACAGGCGGGCAGGTGCAGGTAGCGATCGGTTGAATGCATTTAGTTTTACTTGTATTTAAGAGCAGTTGGAGGCCACGGAAGGAGAGTTGTATGGCATTGACGCTCGTCTGGAGGTTAGTTAATACAGTGTCCAAAGAAGGGCCAGAAGTATACAGAATGGTGTCGTCTGCGTAGAGGTGGATCAGAGAATCACCAGCAGCAAGAGCGATGTATACAGAGAAGAGGGTCGGTCCAAGAATTGAACCCTGTGGCACCCCCATAGAGACTGCCAGAGGTCCGGACAGCAGACCCTCCGATTTGACACACTGAACTGTCGAGTCTGCCGATGAGGATGTGGTGATTGACAGAGTCGAAAGCCTTGGCCAATCAATGAATACGGCTGCACAGTAATGTTTCTAATCGATGGCGGTTAAGATATCGTTTAGGACCTTGAGCGTGGCTGAGGTGCACCCATGACCAGCTCTGAAACCAGATTGCATAGCAGAGAAGGTATGGTGAGATTCGAAATGGTCGGTAATCTGTTTGTTGACTTGGCTTTCGAAGACCTTATAAAGGCATGGTAGGATAGATATAGGTCTGTAGCAGTTTGGGTCAAGAGTGTCCCCCCCTTTGAAGAGGGGGATGACCGCAGCTGCTTTCCAATCTTTGGGAATCTCAGATGACACGAAAGAGAGGTTGAACAGGCTAGTAATAGGGGTGGCAACAATTTTGGCAGATAATTTTAGAAAGAAAGGGTCCAGATTGTCTAGCCCGGCTGATTTGTAGGGGTCCAGATTTTGCAGCTCTTTCAGAACATCAGCTGAATGGATTTGGGAGAAGGAGAAATGGGGAAGGCTTGGGCGAGTTGCTGTTGACCGGGGTAGGAGTAGCCAGGTGGAAAGCATGGCCAGCCATAGAAAAAAGTGTGGTATGGTGTATGGTGTATAGTGTGGTATGGTGTGTAGTGTATAGTGTGGTATGGTGTGTAGTGTGGTATGGTGTATAGTGTGGTATGGTGTATAGTGTGGTATGGTGTGTAGTGTGGTATGGTGTATAGTGTGGTATGGTGTATAGTGTGGTATGGTGTATAGTGTGGTATGGTGTATAGTGTGGTATGGTGTGTAGTGTGGTATGGTGTGTAGTGTGGTATGGTTGTAGTGTGGTATGGTGTATAGTGTGGTATGGTGTATAGTGTGGTATGGTGTATAGTGTGGTAGGGTGTATAGTGTGGTAGGGTGTATAGTGTGGTAGGGTGTATAGTGTGGTATGGTGTATAGTGTGGTAGGGTGTATAGTGTGGTAGGGTGTATAGTGTGGTAGGGTGTATAGTGTGGTAGGGTGTATAGTGTGGTATGGTGTATAGTGTGGTAGGGTGTATAGTGTGGTAGGGTGTATAGTGTGGTAGGGTGTATAGTGTGGTAGGGTGTATAGTGTGGTATGGTGTATAGTGTGGTATGGTGTGTAGAAGGGTGTATAGTGTGGTATGGTGTATAGTGTGGTATGGTGTTTAGTGTGGTATGGTGTATAGTGTATAGTGTGGTATGGTGAGTAGTGTGGTATGGTGTATAGTGTGGTATGGTGAGTAGTGTGGTATGGTGTATAGTGTGGTATGGTGTGTAGTGTGTAGTGTGGTATGGTGTATAGTGTGGTATGGTGTATAGTGTATAGTGTGATATGGTGTATAGTGTGGTATGGTGTGTAGAAGGGTGTATAGTGTGGTATGGTGTATAGTGTGTTATGGTGTATAGTGTGGTATGGTGAGTAGTGTGGTATAGTGTATAGTGTGGTATGGTGTATAGTGTGGTATGGTGTATAGTGTGGTATGGTGAGTAGTGTGGTATAGTGTATAGTGTGGTATGGTGTATAGTGTATAGTGTGGTGTATAGTGTGGTATGGTGTGTAGTGTGGTATTGTGTATAGTGTGGTATGGTGTATAGTGTGGTAGGGTGTATAGTGTGGTATGGTGTATAGTGTGGTATGGTGTATAGTGTGGTATGGTGTATAGTGTGGTATGGTGTATAGTGTGGTATGGTGTGTAGTGTGGTATGGTGTGTAGTGTGGTATGGTGTGTAGTGTGGTATGCTGTATAGTGTGGTAGGGTGTGTAGTGTGGTATGGTGTATAGTGTGGTATGGTGTGTAGTGTGGTATGGTGTATAGTGTGGTATGCTGTATAGTGTGGTATGGTGTATAGTGTGGTATGGTGTATAGTGTATAGTGTGGTATGGTGTGTATGGTGTATAGTGTGTAGTGTGGTATAGTGTATAGTGTGGTATGATGTATAGTGTGGTATGGTGTATAGTGTGGTGTGTGGTATGGTGTGTAGTGTGGTATGGTGTATAATATAGTTTGGTGTGGTGTATAATATAGTGCTGTATGGTGTAGTGTATGGTTTGGTGTGTAGTATAGTATGTTGTGGTGTGGTGTATAATATAGTGTGGTACGGTGTAGTGTATGGTGTGGTGTGTAGTATGGTGTGGTGTATAATATAGTGTGGTGTATAATATAGTGTGGTGTATAATGTAGTGTGGTGTATAATGTAGTGTGGTGTATAATGTAGTGTGGTGTATAATGTAGTGTGGTTTATAATGTAGTGTGGTGTGGTGTATAATGTAGTGTGGTGTATAATATAGTGTGGTGTGGTGTATAATGTAGTGTGGTGTATAATATAGTGTAGTGTGCTGTGGGTGTGCAATTACGCAGGTACTTTCCTGAAACGGATGACATAAACAACTGGATTGATTATCCCTCTCATGCCCTCCCTCCAGTCCACTGACTGATATTTGAACAAGAGAGCCTCAGCGAAATTGCAACAAGCGGTTCTGTGAAAATGTAATCTAATGCCAGATTTCTGGTTAGGGCTGCGCTCAGAGTATCCTGCCTTGGCAAATTCTCAGCCCTCACTAGCATGAAAACTAAATACAGGCACAGACTGTGTGAGGAAAATGATTTAAGACTGAGACTCTCTCCAATTACAACCCAACATTGCAGAGTTATGTGCATCCTTTCAAGCACAACCTTCTCATTAACCTGTGGTGAGTTATTCACACCCTTCTCATTAACCTGTGGTGAGTTATTCACACCCTTCTCATTAACCTGTGGTGAGTTATTCACACCCTTCTCATTAACCTGTGGTGAGTTATTCACACCCTTCTCATTAACCTGTGGTGAGTTATTCACACCCTTCTCATTAACCTGTGGTGAGTTATTCACACCCTTCTCATTAACCTGTGGTGAGTTATTCACACCCTTCTCATTAACCTGTGGTGAGTTATTCACACCCTTCTCATTAACCTGTGGTGAGTTATTCACACCCTTCTCATTAACCTGTGGTGAGTTATTCACACCCTTCTCATTAACCTGTGGTGAGTTATTCACACCCTTCTCATTAACCTGTGGTGAGTTATTCACACCCTTCTCATTAACCTGTGGTGAGTTATTCACACCCTTCTCATTAACCTGTGGTGAGTTATTCACACCCTTCTCATTAACCTGTGGTGAGTTATTCACACCCTTCTCATTAACCTGTGGTGAGTTATTCACACCCTTCTCATTAACCTGTGGTGAGTTATTCACACCCTTCTCATTAACCTGTGGTGAGTTATTCACACCCTTCTCATTAACCTGTGGCGAGTTATTCACACCCTTCTCATTAACCTGTGGCGAGTTATTCACACCCTTCTCATTAACCTGTGGTGAGTTATTCACACCCTTCTCATTAACCTGTGGTGAGTTATTCACACCCTTCTCATTAACCTGTGGTGAGTTATTCACACCCTTCTCATTAACCTGTGGTGAGTTATTCACACCCTTCTCATTAACCTGTGGTGAGTTATTCACACCCTTCTCATTAACCTGTGGTGAGTTATTCACACCCTTCTCATTAACCTGTGGTGAGTTATTCACACCCTTCTCATTAACCTGTGGTGAGTTATTCACACCCTTCTCATTAACCTGTGGTGAGTTATTCACACCCTTCTCATTAACCTGTGGTGAGTTATTCACACCCTTCTCATTAACCTGTGGTGAGCTATTCACACCCTTCTCATTAACCTGTGGTGAGTTATTCACACCCTTCTCATTAACCTGTGGTGAGTTATTCACACCCTTCTCATTAACCTGTGGTGAGTTATTCACACCCTTCTCATTAACCTGTGGTGAGTTATTCACACCCTTCTCATTAACCTGTGGTGAGTTATTCACACCCTTCTCATTAACCTGTGGTGAGTTATTCACACCCTTCTCATTAACCTGTGGTGAGTTATTCACACCCTTCTCATTAACCTGTGGTGAGTTATTCACACCCTTCTCATTAACCTGTGGTGAGTTATTCACACCCTTCTCATTAACCTGTGGTGAGTTATTCACACCCTTCTCATTAACCTGTGGTGAGTTATTCACACCCTTCTCATTAACCTGTGGTGAGTTATTCACACCCGTCTCATTAACCTGTGGTGAGTTATTCACACCCTTCTCATTAACCTGTGGTGAGTTATTCACACCCTTCTCATTAACCTGTGGTGAGTTATTCACACCCTTCTCATTAACCAGTGGTGAGTTATTCACACCCTTCTCATTAACCTGTGGTGAGTTATTCACACCCTTCTCATTAACCTGTGGTGAGTTATTCACACCCTTCTCATTAACCTGTGGTGAGTTATTCACACCCTTCTCATTAACCTGTGGTGAGTTATTCACACCCTTCTCATTAACCTGTGGTGAGTTATTCACACCCTTCTCATTAACCTGTGGTGAGTTATTCACACCCTTCTCATTAACCTGTGGTGAGTTATTCACACCCTTCTCATTAACCTGTGGTGAGTTATTCACCATTTCGAAGAACAAATAAGGTTTTATATGTAAGATGGCTAAATAAAGAGCAATATTATAATTTGAGCCCTGGTCCTTAAATAACTCTGTCACTTCCCACGAGCCGGGTTGTGACAAAACTCACACTCATTCTTATGTTTAATAAATGTATCGTATAGTGTGTGTGGCAGGCTTACAATGATGGCAAAAAACAACATTTGAGAGTGCACTGACCCTGGTGCTAGAGGGGGTACAGCTGACCCTGGTGCTAGAAGGGGTACTCAGCTGGAGGTTGAATGTTTGAAGGGGTACTCAGCTGGAGGTTGAATGTTTGAAGGGGTACTCAGCTGGAGGTTGAATGTTTGAAGGGGTACTCAGCTGGAGGTTGAATGTTTGAAGGGGTACTCAGCTGGAGGTTGAATGTTTGAAGGGGTACTCAGCTGGAGGTTGAATGTTTGAAGGGGTACTCAGCTGGAGGTTGAATGTTTGAAGGGGTACTCAGCTGGAGGTTGAATGTTTGAAGGGGTACTCAGCTGGAGGTTGAATGTATGAAGGGGTACTCAGCTGGAGGTTGAATGTTTGAAGGGGTACTCAGCTGGAGGTTGAATGTTTGAAGGGGTACTCAGCTGGAGGTTGAATGTTTGAAGGGGTACTCAGCTGGAGGTTGAATGTTTGAAGGGGTACTCAGCTGGAGGTTGAATGTTTGAAGGGGTACTCAGCTGGAGGTTGAATGTTTGAAGGGGTACTCAGCTGGAGGTTGAATGTTTGAAGGGGTACTCAGCTGGAGGTTGAATGTTTGAAGGGGTACTCAGCTGGAGGTTGAATGTTTGAAGGGGTACTCAGCTGGAGGTTGAATGTTTGAAGGGGTACTCAGCTGGAGGTTGAATGTTTGAAGGGGTACTCAGCTGAAGGTTGAATGTTTGAAGGGGTACTCAGCTGAAGGTTGAATGTTTGAAGGGGTACTCAGCTGGAGGTTGAATGTTTGAAGGGGTACGTACGGGGCTACAAAAAGTTTGCTCTAGGAGATATAAGCTCAGGAAATATTTAAGTTCGCTGGACACATATTTTCCCTTTATTTGTTGTCACGAAACTAAATCCATTCATTAAAAAAAAACTTGTACCTTTTAATCTTCAGACGAGTTCCATGACACTTTGTAGAGCAAAAAAAAACGGCATCGTGCTCATGAGAGTTTCCTGTTTCCATAGAGTGGTTAAATTATTTAGTAGGCCAAACCGTTTTCGTGAGGAGATCGATTTTCAGGACGTCTCCTGGTCTGATACACAACGCTGTAGCTTTGCCACTTTCCACGGCAGATTGAAACACAGCCCATGCCAAAAACAACATCTCTATCTTAATAAATTATAAACAAAGAAATAGATTTTCATGTTCAAACTGCAAAAACATTGACAAAAAACATTTGGCAATCCTACGTTTTGGAGAACCACAACCTATGTCAGTAAATATATTACAATTAGAGTAATTTAGCAAACTCGCTATTTTCGCAAGCTAGCAATGATGTGGTGGTGGTCAGTGGAGTAACTTTAGCAAAAATACTTTAAAGTACTACTTAAGTAGTTTTGGGGGGTTTCTCTACTGCCTCTGATCTGGAGGACTCACTAAACAGAGAACATCCCTGGTCGACCCTACTGCCTCTGATCTGGAGGACTCACTAAACAGAGAACATCCCTGGTCATCTCTACTGTTTCTGATCTGGTGGACTCACTAAACAGAGAACATCCCTGGTCATCCCTACTGCCTCTGATCTGGAGGACTCACTAAACAGAGAACATCCCTGGTCATCCCTACTGCCTCTGATCTGGAGGACTCACTAAACAGAGAACATCCCTGGTCATCTCTACTGTTTCTGATCTGGTGGACTCACTAAACAGAGAACATCCCTGGTCATCCCTACTGCCTCTGATCTGGAGGACTCACTAAACAGAGAACATCCCTGGTCATCCCTACTGCCTCTGATCTGGAGGACTCACTAAACAGAGAACATCCCTGGTCATCTCTACTGTTTCTGATCTGGTGGACTCACTAAACAGAGAACATCCCTGGTCATCCCTACTGCCTCTGATCTGGAGGACTCACCAAACAGAGAACATCCCTGGTCATCCCTACTGCCTCTGATCTGGAGGACTCACCAAACATAGAACATCCCTGGTCATCCCTACTGCCTCTGATCTGGAGGACTCACTAAACAGAGAACATCCCTGGTCATCTCTACTGTTTCTGATCTGGTGGACTCACTAAACAGAGAACATCCCTGGTCATCTCTACTGTTTCTGATCTGGAGGACTCACTAAACAGAGAACATCCCTGGTCATCCCTACTGCCTCTGATCTGGAGGACTCACTAAACAGAGAACATCCCTGGTCATCCCTACTGCCTCTGATCTGGAGGACTCACTAAACAGAGAACATCCCTGGTCATCCCTACTGCCTCTGATCTGGAGGACTCACTAAACAGAGAACATCCCTGGTCATCCCTACTGCCTCTGATCTGGAGGACTCACCAAACAGAGAACATCCCTGGTCATCCCTACTGCCTCTGATCTGGAGGACTCACTAAACAGAGAACATCCCTGGTCATCCCTACTGCCTCTGATCTGGAGGACTCACTAAACAGAGAACATCCCTGGTCATCCCTACTGCCTCTGATCTGGAGGACTCACTAAACAGAGAACATCCCTGGTCATCCCTACTGCCTCTGATCTGGAGGACTCACTAAACAGAGAACATCCCTGGTCATCCCTACTGCCTCTGATCTGGAGGACTCACTAAACAGAGAACATCCCTGGTCGACCCTACTGCCTCTGATCTGGAGGACTCACTAAACAGAGAACATCCCTGGTCATCCCTACTGCCTCTGATCTGGAGGACTCACTAAACAGAGAACATCCCTGGTCATCCCTACTGCCTCTGATCTGGAGGACTCACTAAACAGAGAACATCCCTGGTCATCCCTACTGCCTCTGATCTGGAGGACTCACTAAACAGAGAACATCCCTGGTCATCCCTACTGCCTCTGATCTGGAGGACTCACCAAACAGAGAACATCCCTGGTCATCCCTACTGCCTCTGATCTGGAGGACTCACTAAACAGAGAACATCCCTGGTCATCCCTACTGCCTCTGATCTGGAGGACTCACTAAACAGAGAACATCCCTGGTCATCCCTACTGCCTCTGATCTGGAGGACTCACTAAACAGAGAACATCCCTGGTCATCCCTACTGCCTCTGATCTGGAGGACTCACTAAACAGAGAACATCCCTGGTCATCCCTACTGCCTCTGATCTGGAGGACTCACTAAACAGAGAACATCCCTGGTCGACCCTACTGCCTCTGATCTGGAGGACTCACTAAACAGAGAACATCCCTGGTCATCCCTACTGCCTCTGATCTGGAGGACTCACTAAACAGAGAACATAACTGGTCGACCCTACTGCCTCTGATCTGGAGGACTCACTAAACAGAGAACATCCCTGGTCGACCCTATTGTCTCTGATCTGGAGGACTCACTAAACAGAGAACATCCCTGGTCGACCCTACTGCCTCTGATCTGGAGGACTCACTAAACAGAGAACATCCCTGGTCATCCCTACTGCCTCTGATCTGGAGGACTCACTAAACAGAGAACATAACTGGTCGACCCTACTGCCTCTGATCTGGAGGACTCACTAACTTTTTACTTTTGATACTTAAGTATATTTACCAAATACAAATACTTTTATACTTTTACTCGAGTAGTATTTTCCTGGCTGACGTTAACTTTTTCTTGAGTCATTATCTATTAGGGTATCTTTACTTGTACTCAAGAAAGACAATTGGGTACTTTTTCCACTATTGGGGGTGGTTCAAAGCTCCAATTGGCATTTAGATTTTGGGACACCAGAGGTTTGGCAACGTAAGAACAGAGACATGGTGTAAAGCTGGTTGAAAAAGGGGATTTAGCTATCTGAGGTGAGTAAATAAGCACATTTTACCTCCATTGGTGGCTACACAAAAAGGTTTTTAGCTAGTTATTGACTTAGCTAATCGAAAGCTAGCCAACATTAGCTAGTTATTGATTTAGCTAATATAAAGCTAGCTAACATTAGCTAGTTATTGATTTAGCTAATCTAAAACTAGCTAACATTAGCTAGTTATTGATTTAGCTAATCTAAAGCTAGTTAACATTAGCTAGTTATTGATTTAGCTAATCTAAAGCTAGCTAACATTAGCTAGTTATTGATTTAGCTAATCTAAAGCTAGTTAACATTAGCTAGTTATTGATTTAGCTAATCTAAAGCTAGCTAACATTAGCTAGTTATTGATTTAGCTAATCTAAAGCTAGCTAACATTAGCTAGTTATTGATTTAGCTAATCTAAAGCTAGCTAACATTAGCTAGTTATTGATTTAGCTAATCTAAAGCTAGCTAACATTAGCTAGCGTTGTTGCTAAAACCACACATTTATTGGGAATTTAGACCCACATGTTCTATTTAGCGAACATTGTCTCATATCTCGCGGGGCGATAATATTAGCTAGGAGTTAGCTAGCTAGATAGATAAATGTCAATATTTTGCTATGTAAACACGTCAATGGCAAACTTTTGATATCGGGTTTATGCTAATTGTCAGGAAGTGATGACAGAGCAACACTCCAGCTCTGAACAACCATCTCCAGAAAGACTACATACATCTATCTAGTGACAAATATGTTTGTTTTGATTTCATGTTAGAATAGGTATGACATTGACACTGGGGGCAACAGCCCTCTGTTTAACCCAGAGACAAGAGACTTCAACAAGATCTATTTATACTTCTCCATGACCTGACATGACCCTGCACTATGTGCCTTGTGAAATCATTTTTACAACCCTCAGTACTGTTCACATCATCCTCGCACACACAAACACACACACACACACACACACACACACACACACACACACACACACACACACACACACACACACACACACACACACACACACACACACACACACACACACACACACACACACACACCAGGCCTCAGTGATCTGAATGAATGCTTGGCTGTAACTCAGTATCTAGGTGAGCTAGTGTCTGGTCTGTAGAACAGAGGTGTGAGATTTTTATGCAGACTGACTGGGACTGGACCTGATGGATGGATGGTCAGGACTGGTCCTGATGGATGGTTAGGACTGGTCCTGTTGGATGGTTAGGACTGGTCCTGTTGGATGGTTATGACTGGTCCTGTTGGATGGTTAGGACTGGTGCTGATGGATGGATGGTTAGGACTGGTCCTGTTGGATGGTTAGGACTGGTCCTGTTGGATGGTTAGGACTGGTCCTGTTGGATGGTTATGACTGGTCCTGTTGGATGGTTAGGACTGGTCCTGTTGGATGGTCAGGACTGGTCTTGATGGATGGTTAGGACTGGTCCTGTTGAATGGATGGTCAGGATTGGTCCTGTTGGATGGATAGGACTGGTCCTGTTGGATGGTTAGGACTGGTCCTGTTGGATGGTTAGGACTGGTCCTGTTGAATGGATGGTCAGGACTGGTCCTGTTGGATGGTTAGGACTGGTCCTGTTGAATGGTCAGGACTGGTCCTGTTGGATGGTTAGGACTGGTCCTGTTGAATGGTTAGGACTGGTCCTGTTGAATGGATGGTCAGGACTGGTCCTGTTGGATGGTTAGGACTTGTCCTGTTGGATGGTCAGGACTGGTCCTGTTGGATGGTTAGGACAGGTCCTGATGGATGGATGGTCAGGACTGGTCCTGTTGTTGGATGGTCAGGACTGGTCCTGTTGTTGGATGGTCAGGACTGGTCCTGTTGGATGGTCAGGACTGGTCCTGTTGGATGGTCAGGACTGGTCCTGTTGGATGGTCAGGACTGGTCCTGTTGGATGGTCAGGACTGGTCCTGTTGGATGGTCAGGACTGGTCCTGTTGGATGGTTAGGACTGGTCCTGTTGGATGGATGGTTAGGACTGGTCCTGTTGGATGGATGGTTAGGACTGGTCCTGTTGGATGGTCAGGACTGGTCCTGTTGGATGGTCAGGACTGGTCCTGTTGGATGGTTAGGACTGGTCCTGTTGGATGGTTAGGACTGGTCCTGTTGGATGGTTAGGACTGGTCCTGTTGGATGGATGGTTAGGACTGGTCCTGTTGGATGGTTAGGACTGGTCCTGTTGGATGGTTAGGACTGGTCCTGTTGGATGGTCAGGACTGGTCCTGTTGGATGGATGGTTAGGACTGGTCCTGTTGGATGGTTAGGACTGGTCCTGTTGGATGGTTAGGACTGGTCCTGTTGGATGGTTAGGACTGGTCCTGTTGTTGGATGGTTAGGACTGGTCCTGTTGGATGGTTAGGACTGGTCCTGCTGGATGGTCAGGACTGGTCCTATTGGATGGTTAGGACTGGTCCTGTTGGATGGTTAGGACTGGTCCTGTTGGATGGTTAGGACTGGTCCTGTTGGATGGTCAGGACTGGTCCTGTTGGATGGATGGTTAGGACTGGTCCTGTTGGATGGTTAGGACTGGTCCTGTTGGATGGTTAGGACTGGTCCTGTTGTTGGATGGTTAGGACTGGTCCTGTTGTTGGATGGTTAGGACTGGTCCTGTTGGATGGTTAGGACTGGTCCTGTTGGATGGTCAGGACTGGTCCTATTGGATGGTCAGGACTGGTCCTATTGGATGGTTAGGCCTGGTCCTGTTGGATGGATGGTTAGGACTGGTCCTGTTGTTGGATGGTTAGGACTGGTCCTGTTGGATGGTTAGGACTGGTCCTGTTGGATGGTTAGGACTGGTCCTGTTGGATGGTTAGGACTGGTCCTGTTGGATGGTTAGGACTGGTCCTGTTGGATGGTTAGGCCTGGTCCTGTTGGATGGTTAGGACTGGTCCTGTTGTTGGATGGTTAGGACTGGTCCTGATGGATGGTTAGGACTGGTCCTGTTGTTGGATGGTCAGGACTGGTCCTGTTGGATGGTTAGGACTGGTCCTGTTGGATGGATGGTTAGGACTGGTTCTGTTGGATGGCCAGGACTGGTCCTGTTGGATGGTTAGTACTGGTCCTGTTGGATGGTTATGACTGGTCCTGTTGGATGGTCAGGACTGGTCCTGTTGGATGGTCAGGACTGGTCATGTTGGATGGTTAGGACTGGTCCTGTTGGATGGTTAGGACTGGTCCTGTTGGATGGTTAGGACTGGTCCTGTTGGATGGTTAGGACTGGTCCTGTTGGATGGATGGTTAGGACTGGTTCTGTTGGATGGTCAGGACTGGTCCTGTTGGATGGTCAGGACTGGTCCTGTTGGATGGTTAGGACTGGTCCTGTTGTTAGATGGTTAGGACTGGTCCTGTTGGATGGATGGTTAGGACTGGTCCTGATGGATGGTTAGGACTGGTCCTGTTGGATGGTTATGACTGGTTCTGGTGGATGGTCAGGACTGGTCCTGTTGGATGGTTAGGACTGGTCCTGTTGGATGGATGGTTAGGACTGGTCCTGTTGGATGGTCAGGACTGGTCCTGTTGTTGGATGGTCAGGACTGGTCCTGTTGTTGGATGGTCAGGGCTGGTCCTGTTGTTGGATGGTCAGGACTGGTCCTGTTGTTGGATGGTCAGGACTGGTCCTGTTGTTGGATGGTCAGGACTGGTCCTGTTGTTGGATGGTCAGGACTGGTCCTGTTGTTGGATGGTCAGGGCTGGTCCTGTTGTTGGATGGTCAGGACTGGTCCTGTTGTTGGATGGTCAGGACTGGTCCTGTTGTTGGATGGTCAGGACTGGTCCTGTTGTTGGATGGTCAGGACTGGTCCTGTTGTTGGATGGTCAGGACTGGTCCTGTTGTTGGATGGTCAGGACTGGTCCTGTTGTTGGATGGTTAGGACTGGTCCTGTTGTTGGATGGTTAGGACTGGTCCTGTTGGATGGTTAGGACTGGTCCTGTTGGATGGTCAGGACTGGTCCTGTTGGATGGTCAGGACTGGTCCTGTTGGATGGTTAGGACTGGTCCTGTTGGATGGTCAGGACTGGTCCTATTGGATGGTTAGGACTGGTCCTGTTGGATGGTTAGGACTGGTCCTGTTGGATGGTTAGGACTGGTCCTGTTGGATGGTTAGGACTGGTCCTGTTGGATGGTTAGGACTGGTCCTGTTGGATGGTCGGGACTGGTCCTGTTGGATGGATGGGACTGGTTCTGTTGGATGGTCAGGACTGGTCCTGTTGGATGGTTAGGACTGGTCCTGTTGTATGGTTATGACTGGTTCTGTTGGATGGTCAGGACTGGTCCTGTTGGATGGTTAGGACTGGTCCTGTTGGATGGATGGTCATGACTGGTCATGTTGGATGGTCAGGACTGGTCATGTTGGATGGTTAGGACTGGTCCTGTTGGATGGTTAGGACTGGTCCTGTTGGATGGTTAGGACTGGTCCTGTTGGATAGTTAGGACTGGTCCTGTTGGATGGATGGTTAGGACTGGTTCTGTTGGATGGTCAGGACTGGTCCTGTTGGATGGATGGTTAGGACTGGTCCTGATGGATGGTTAGGACTGGTCCTGTTGGATGGTTATGACTGGTTCTGTTGGATGGTTATGACTGGTTCTGTTGGATGGTCAGGACTGGTCCTGTTGGATGGTTAGGACTGGTCCTGTTGGATGGATGGTTAGGACTGGTCCTGTTGGATGGTTAGGACTGGTCCTGTTGGATGGTCAGGACTGGTCCTGTGGTTGGATGGTCAGGACTGGTCCTGTTGTTGGATGGTCAGGACTGGTCCTGTTGTTGGATGGTCAGGACTGGTCCTGTTGTTGGATGGTCAGGACTGGTCCTGTTGTTGGATGGTTAGGACTGGTCCTGTTCTTGGATGGTTAGGACTGGTCCTGTTGTTGGATGGTTAGGACTGGTCCTGTTGTTGGATGGTTAGGACTGGTCCTGTTGTTGGATGGTCAGGACTGGTCCTGTTGGATGGTTAGGACTGGTCCTGTTGTTGGATGGTCAGAACTGGTCCTGTTGTTGGATGGTTAGGACTGGTCCTGTTGTTGGATGGTCAGGACTGGTCCTGTTGTTGGATGGTTAGGACTGGTCCTGTTGTTGGATGGTCAGGACTGGTCCTGTTGGATTGTCAGGACTGGTCCTGTTGTTGGATGGTTAGGACTGATCCTGTTGTTAGATCATTAGGACTGGTCCTGTTGGATGGTTAGGACTGGTCCTGTTGGATGGTCAGGACTGGTCCTGTTGTTGGATGGTTAGGACTGGTCCTGTTGTTAGATCGTTAGGACTGGTCCTATTGCTCGTTAGTACTGCCCCCCCCCACGCACACACAGACAGATGCTAGCATGTAGCTCACGCTCACTTCATCACTTCCTACAGCGCTGCTAGACTTCAAACAGCTGTGTTAGGTAACACTCCGCTCTGCTCTCTCCCCACCTCTTCTTTCCTCCGCAGAAATGAATTCACAGGCAGCCTGAGAGCTGAACGAGGAAGGACAGACAATTAATTCAGCGTCTCGCCAGGCAACTGCCTTGGCTGCCTTCTTTCTCTAACAGGAGATGTTGGTTGTACGTGTTGCTTTGTACTCTGGAGAAAGTGCCTCATAAGCGATTCAACACTGTTGTTGGGAACACTGTTTAAAATGCTGCTCACACTTAAAGCCAGACCAGCAACCGGGACAGCAATATATCACGAGTGTTTAGAGCCTATAGGTAAATGTTTCTGAGAGCCTGTGTTTCTGTGTGTTCTTTCAGTTAATATGATTTATACCGTTATCCATTTCAATGTAATGCTCTGTGACACGTGGACTGGTTGGGCGGCCATATTGGCGATTACGTCTGTTGAAGGTCATTGTGATCTTGTCATCACATTATTATCTAAATCCAGTATTTCTTGAGAATGTGTTGCGTTGTGGCTTTTGCATATATCCGGGTCATATTGTGCATAATTCGTATCTGTTGTGGATGAACCAACTCTGTGAACTGTCTCTAGCTGAGACAGTATGTTACTGCTGTCACAGACTGGCGTGACCAGCAGAATTCCTTAGAGATGTGCCAGTATATTGATATGACAATAGATTCATTTCTCCCAGTTCCACACTCTAACCTCTGGTAAAACCATGAAAAATGCCCCGTGAAACGGTTTTACAGCGTATAAGAGGTCCGTTTAGCCGCGCTATTTATCTATCTATTTCTGTGGTATTGTCTTCAATTGGTTCATTTCTCCGATTCACAACCTGTATATTTAACTTGAAGATGTGTTCTTTACACTTTTAGAAAGAATGGTTCCCAAAAAATTATTTTAAAAAAATGATTAGGCTGTCCCCCATAGGAGAACCCTTTTGGTCACACACACACACACAGGCAGACAGACAGACAGACAGACAGACAGACAGACAGACAGACAGACAGACTGACTGACTGACTGACTGACTGACTGACTGACTGACTGACTGACTGACTGACTTTAACAAGGGCAAGTCATTTTATGCAATAAATATCACTACAGAAAACTGTGATGATGCCTAGTAGAAAAGAATACAGAATTTCTTATCAGTAAAGTTTTAATGAAAAAGGGAATTGCATGACAAAATTAACAAAACAGACAGTAGGATAACTTCATAGTAGTAGCTAAGCTAAAAAACAGCTAGTTAAAGGAAAGGAAAACACATAACATTATAAATGAATTTGTGGTGACTAGCTACAGGTTGTCATGACTAGCTACAGGTTGTCATGACTAGCTACAGGTTGTCATGACTAGCTACAGGTTGTCATGACTAGCTACAGGTTGTCATGACTAGCTACAGGTTGTCATGACCAGCTACAGGTTGTCATGACTAGCTACAGGTTGTCATGACTAGCTACAGGTTGTCATGACTAGCTACAGGTTGTCATGACTAGCTACAGGTTGTCATGACTAGCTACAGGTTGTCATGACTAGCTACAGGTTGTCATGACTAGCTACAGGTTGTCATGACCAGCTACAGGTTGTCATGACTAGCTACAGGTTGTCATGACTAGCTACAGGTTGTCATGACTAGCTACAGGTTGTCATGACTAGCTACAGGTTGTCATGACTAGCTACAGGTTGTCATGACCAGCTACAGGTTGTCATGACTAGCTACAGGTTGTCATGACCAGCTACAGGTTGTCATGACTAGCTACAGGTTGTCATGACTAGCTACAGGTTGTCATGACCAGCTACAGGTTGTCATGACTAGCTACAGGTTGTCATGACTAGCTACAGGTTGTCATGACTAGCTACAGGTTGTCATGACCAGCTACATGTTGGCATGACTAGCTACAGGTTGTCATGACCAGCTACATGTTGGCATGACTAGCTACAGGTTGTCATGACTAGCCTGTGAGGATCAGATTACCGTGGATCACAGTTCTACAGATATCTCTCCCTCCCGTAGAGTGGGAGACGTATAGGTGGATTGATTGGGGGGGTTTATGACCTCACGCCCATCGTAAATTAGAAGGCAGCAGCTCAACTCCTTTCTGTTCTCTAACGTGAGAAAGACTGGGATGTCTGTGTGCCTTAGGAAGGGTTTAAAGCCTAAAACTACAAAACATCATTTGAATGGAATTTGGGACATTATTAACAATGATAGATGGAATATGACAAAATAACCTTTTAACAATTAAGGCTACGGTGAATTCAAGAAGAACCAGTTATTCTCTTCAAATCATCGGTTGTCTACACGGCCCTCCTACCCAAGTTGGGAGCATCGACACGGCTGATTAGCTACCTCAGAAGTCTCACAGAACGAGTGCAACGGAACAGACCACTGACATCGGACAATCAGAGACACCCACCATCGAAAGAAGGTTGCTGGTCCTAAGCTCAGTCCATGAAGAAGAAGAGACGGAGACTTTCAACAAGTCAATACTTAATAATAATTATAATAATTATAATTCTGTCCCATAAGAGCGGCAGGTCGGGGGTGTCAGGGCTAAACTAAGCATAGTTTACAAATGTATCCAAGTGTGCTTTTCTATCGTGCACTCTCTCTCCCGCTCTCTTTTTAAATCACAGTTTTATGTTATGCGTGTTTATATTGTGTTGGTCCACTAGGGACCTGTTTCACTGTACTAAATTTGAATCAATAGCCTAGACTGTCCGTTTGTGTATCTTATATTATCATTTAGTTTGTTAGTAAATAAATAAACAACTCAATTGGTGTGATACGGAATGATTTAGTGAGACCCGGGTTTGTGCTGATTTACGAATTACGTTCAGAATGAGACTGAAGAGGAAATAAATGAGTTAGCAAATGCTATGAAATCGATATTCTGATATTCTTTGAGTTAATTTGGGAAACGGTAACTTATTAAACAAACTTTTCCCATGCTGCCCCAGGTTACTGAGTTAATGATTCATTTAATCACGTAATTATAAACACAGTTAATTATTCAATGAATAGCAGTCATCACATTAATGATACAACGTCACAACAAGGTGTTAGCAACTTCGCTAGCTGGCAACATCCCTTGAATAGTTTATGCTTTCCTGTCCATGGTGTAAAAATGGTGGGAAAACAGAACCTGGTTTCAAACGGTCCCCATTGTATCGACACTATAAGCAGGATGTCAGATGTCATTGCTGACACAAAGCTCCATCATGGTCAGGAACAGAGTGGAAATGTGTTGGGGACGCATAGTCTTATACAACCTCTCTTTCGTAAAAATGTGTATTTGTACCTGACCGGAACAGTATTGCACCCGGGTACAATGCACTTGTTGCCCAAAAACACTTAGCTACTTGAGCCTTACTTTACGGCAGGGTAGCCTAGTGGTTAGAGCGTTGGACTAGTAACCAGAAGGTTGCGAGTTCAAACCCCCGAGCTGATAAAGTACAAATCTGTCGTTCTGCCCCTGAACAGGCAGTTAACCCACTCTTCCTAGGCCGTCATTGAAAATAAGAATTTGTTCTTAACTGACTTGCCTAGTTAAATAAAGGTACAATTAAATTTAAATTTAAAAAAACTTCAGAGATTACTAACCGCTAGCCTAGCTAGCTACCATCTCTTTGTTTACTTCCTTTTGTCCTGATTTCTTTTCTTGAAAATCAATAGTACACTTCTTCTTCCCACTAATTGTTGTTTATGTAACAATAAATAAATAATAAATACACTGTTTTTAATGCATTTTAGGTATTATTTTATAGAAGAAAATGCAGAAATCTAAATACTCAATGGACCTAAAAACTCTCTGAGATACTGACAAAAGATCAGGCAAGTTTTTATAAAAGTTTTTATAAAAGGCCCGTAAGTGTTTTGGGATTGTTTTGGGATCTAACCTTAATATAACTGTGCATCTATGAACTATGTATGTATAACATTTACCATTAGACATTTCACCAAATAAAAAAATCAAGGAATATATATATATTTTAGAATTTACCCCTTTTTCGTGGTATCCAATTGTTAGTATCTTGTCTCATCGCTACAACTCCCGTACGGGCTTGGGAGAGACTAAGGTTGAAAGTCATGCGTCCTCCGATACACAACCCAACCATGCCGCACTGCTTCTTAACACAGCGCACATCCAACCCGGAAGCCAACCCTGGTGGCACAGCTGGCACTGCAGTACAGCGCCCTTAACCACTGCGCCACCTGGGAGGCCCCGAAATCAAGGAATATTACTGAGAAATGTGAAGATTGCGGTTTGTATCCATAAAATGAATCCGATGTATTACAGTTATGCAATTAGCACAATGGTACAATTAGCACAATGGTACAATTAGCAAAATGGTACAATTAGCACAATTGGACAATTAGCACAATGGTACAATTAGCACAATGGTACAATTAGCACAATGGTACAATTAGCACAATGGTACAATTAGCACAATGGTACAATTAGCACAATGGTACACAACAGAAATCGTCACCATAAAAATAATACAAATTATCCCGAGTCTTAACAGCAGAAAATTCACCACTATGACATACAACTGTATATCAGTCGATTGGTTTCCCAATGACTCCATGATCCTCGTTTTTAAACCCAGCTTTTCCCAGTGCGCCAACTCCCACTATCTCTTATCGTCACATCTCATCACTGTATGATATGAGCCCCTGTGTCGCCGTCTGACGAATAACACCGTTTCTCTGTAACAATACATCCACTTACAGTATAATAAAACTAATCAACAAGCTCTTGAAACAATCAAAACATGGTCATTTAATTCACACAGTAACATGAATTTAGTCAATTCGAGTTTTAGTCAGTATTCACACCTCTCCTGGCTTCAGTGACCCATCTGTGGGAATGTCTCTTCCCCAGACCTTTGTATTTATTATGGACCCCCCTCCCCATTGCTACAGATAAGGTGTGTTTTGACTATCGATGGTCTGCCATCCAAACAATGTCATAAATGATGATCGAGTCATCACACTAGTCATCACACCAACGCCAGCCAGTCACCAGTATCACCATCTCATTCTTCCACTATATGCACGTGACAAATACAATTTAATTTGGAGAGAGAGAGAGAGAGAGAGATGAGGGCGATAGAGAAAGAGAGAGGGAGATGAGAGAGGGAGAGGGGGAGAGGAGAGGGAGGGTGATAGAGAGAGAGGGGGGATTGGCAGTAAAGAGAGGGATAGAGGGAGAGGAGAGGGAGGGTGATAGAGAGAGAGAGAGAGAGAGGGGGGGATTGGCAGTAAAGAGAGGGAGGGGAGAAGAGAGGGAAAGTAGGTATAAGGAAGAGCTACTGATTGCAACTCTCAATCGATACTCTAAATAAACTGAGGGAAATAATCTTCAGTAGAGACCTAGTTCAGATGTAATTTAATGTGGACTGTAATTCGATGCTGATGCTACTATTCAATAGAGGGCACCTTGGAGGTAACAGCTTCCTCATGTCTCTCTCTCTCCTCTCTCCCCCCTCTCTCTCCTCTCTCCCCCTCTCATTCTCGATCATCTCTCTCTCTCCTCTCTCCCCCTCTCATTCTCGATCATCTCTCTCCTCTCATTCTCGATCATCTCTCTCTCCTCTCTCCCCCTCTCATTCTCGATCATCTCTCTCTCTCCCCCTCTCATTCTCGATCATCTCTCTCTCTCCTCTCTCTCCCTCTCATTCTCGATCATCCCTCTCTCTCCCCCTCTCATTCTCGATCATCTCTCTCTCTCTCTCTCCCCCTCTCATTCTCGATCATCTCTCTCCTCTCCTCCCCCTCTTTTGTACCTTATCTTCTGTTGTGACTTTACATTCATTAGAATGATGACTGTTATTTATCTCGTCAACTAAATATGTTTAATTGTTACCCGATTTAAATTAACCAAGTCACAATTAACTAATTAGGATTTGGGGAACCGCAAGAGCATTTTATTTTTAGAGTAACAATCTCCCGAATTAAACTCTGTCTTTACCTATTATGTCCATAAACAGTCAACATATTAATCATAACCTCGTATCCTATCATCATTTTGAACAGTCGTATCCTCCTTGCATCTGCAAAACCCCGAGCCTTACTTATGATTCAGTACTACACAAATTGTTTAAGTAATTTATTTACTAGCTAACTAAATGGTAACACAGCATAAACATACACACATAATACATTAGAAACAGGTCCCTAGTGGACTGACATGGAAAGACATGGAGAGGGCATTATTATCATTATTACTATTAGCATTATTACTATTAGCACTATTAGCATTAGCATTATTACTATTAGCATTAGCATTATTACTATTAGCATTATTATCATTATTACTATTAGCATTATTACTATTAGCATTATTATCATTATTACTATTAGCATTAGCATTATTACTTTTATCATTATTATCATTATTACTATTAGCATTATTATCATTATTACTATTATCATTATTGTCATTATTACTATTAGCATTATTATCATTATTACTATTAGCATTATTACTATTATCATTATTATCATTATTACTATTAGCATTATTAGCATTATTACTATTAGCATTATTATCATTATTACTATTAGCATTATTATCATTATTACTATTAGCATTATTACTATTAGCATTATTATCATTATTACTATTAGCATTATTAGCATTATTACTATTAGCATTATTATCATTATTACTATTAGCATTATTACTATTATCATTATTATCATTATTACTATTAGCATTATTAGCATTATTACTATTAGCATTATTACTATTATCATTATTATCATTATTACTATTATCATTATTATCATTATTACTATTAGCATTATTAGCATTATTACTATTAGCATTATTATCATTATTAGTATTATCATTATTATTATTATTATCATTATTAGTATTATCATTATTATTATCATTATTAGTATTATCATTATTATCATTATTACTATTAGCATTATTATCATTATTACTATTAGCATTATTATCATTATTACTATTATCATTATTATTATTATTATCATTATTAGTATTATCATTATTATCATTATTACTATTAGCATTATTATCATTATTACTATTAGCATTATTACTATTAGCATTATTACTATTAGCATTAGCATTATTACTATTAGCATTATTATCATTGTTCCTATTAGCATTATTAGCATTATTGTCATTATTACTATTATCATTATTATTAGCATTATTACTATTAGCATTAGCATTATTACTATTAGCATTATTATCATTATTACTATTATCATTATTGTCATTATTACTATTATCATTATCATCATTAATACTATTATCATTATTATCATTATTACTATTATCATTATTATCATTATTACTATTATCATTATTATCATTATTACTATTATCATTAGCATCATTATTACTATTATCATTATTACTATTATCATTATTATCATTATTACTATTATCATTATCATCATTATTACTATTATCATTATTATCATTATTAACATTATCATTAATATCGTTATCACCATTATCATCATCATTATTAGCATTATCATTACTATTATCATGATCATTGTTATCATTGTTATTATTATCATTTTTGTTCAGTTTGGGTTTTGAGTCGTTGGAAGCAGCAAAAACTATTTTTAATCAATTTATAGACATTCATTAATCATACCTGCATTGGCTATTTGGGATTATTCAAACTTGAATTAACCAGACACCTTTCTCTCCTCCTTTCACTCCCTTTCCCTCGTCATCTCCATTCCACCCAACCATTCCAACCTGTATGTTAAGTCATTCTCTCATGTCTCAGAATATGTTATGAACTAAAAGGTAGATATTGATTAAGAGATGGAGAGAAGAGTATCAACTTTAATTGACTGTTTGGAGAGGAAAAGTTGGAGTTTCAAAATAAAGCCAGAATACATTGAGTTGGCTTCATGTCTGACCAGAATACATTGAGTAGGCTTCATGTCTGACCAGAATACATTGAGTTGGCTTCATGTCTGACCAGAATACATTGAGTAGGCTTCATGTCTGACCAGAATACATTGAGTTGGCTTCATGTCTGATCAGAATACATTGAGTAGGCTTCATGTCTGACCAGAATACATTAAGTTGGCTTCATGTCTGACCAGAATACATTGAGTTGGCTTCATGTCTGACCAGAATACATTGAGTTGGCTTCATGTCTGACCAGAATACATTGAGTAGGCTTCATGTCTGATCAGAATACATTGAGTAGGCTTCATGTCTGACCAGAATACATTGAGTAGGCTTCATGTCTGACCAGAATACATTGAGTTGGCTTCATGTCTGACCAGAATACATTGAGTTGGCTTCATGTCTGACCAGAATACATTGAGTAGGTTTCATGTCTGACCAGAATACATTGAGTAGGCTTCATGTCTGACCAGAATACATTGAGTAGGCTTCACGTCTGACCAGAATACATTGAGTAGGCTTCATGTCTGACCAGAATACATTGTAAATGCCCCCACATAAACTCAAAGAATGAAATGACATTTTAATATTTAATTGGAAAAATGCTCTCTTTAATTAATATGAAATGTAGCTGGAAGGTGGAAGAGATGTTTCAGTTTTTGACAGACGTTGCTCTCTATGCTGTGGGTCTGTTCCTTCCTCTTGCCACTGTCTCTTCTTCTTCTTCACACGCCAGGAATATTGTTGCTCTCTCATCACATAACATCAGCTGTAGAACATTATGGCAAGAACATAGAAAACAGAAAACATCTCTGTGGTATTTATGACCTGCATCACTGTATCATCTTAATAAATAATGTTCCCTTTTTTTTTATTTTTACAGTGAAGTTTTAAGGCTTGTTTGTTTTGTAAATAACTGGTTTCCATGATAATGGGGTCTGTAGTTCTCCCCACGGTGATAAACAGATAAACAGTGGAAATAATTGTAATTATGGTGTGTGTGTGTTAGAATGCTTTCTTCCCTCTGTGGAGGGTTCTGGGTAACGGGAACATCATTTGTGAGCACACCCGCTGATTCCACAGGTCTTTGAAGTTCCTCATAGAGTGATACCACTCCAACCCGTAAAGTAAACTAAGAAACTATCCAGGAACTAGATAAGCATATATAAATATGGAAAAAACGAGGTATTATTAAAATAGGCAGTTAGGAACACGTTCTTATTTACAATGACGGCGTACCGGGGGAACAGTGGGGTTAACTGCATTGTTCAGGGGGCAGAACGACAGATTTTTACCTCGTCAGCTCGGGGATTAGATTCAGCAAATTTTTTGGTACTGGCCCAACACTCTACCTGCCTCCTCTACACTCTAACCGCTAGGCTACCTGGCGCCTCTACACTCTAACCACTAGTCTACCTGCCTCTACACTCTAACCACTAGTCTACCTGCCTCCTCTACACTCTAACCACTAGGCTACCTGGTGCCTCTACACTCTAACCACTAGTCTACCTGCCTCCTCTACACTCTAACCGCTAGGCTACCTGACCCCTCTACACTCTAACCACTAGGCTACCTGCCTCCTCTACACTTTAACCACTAGGCTACCTGGCACCTCTACACTCTAACCACTAGTCTACCTGCCTCTACACTCTAACCACTAGGCTACCTGACCCCTCTACACTCTAACCACTAGTCTACCTGCCTCCTCTACACTCTAACCGCTAGGCTACCTGACCCCTCTACACTCTAACCACTAGGCTACCTGCCTCCTCTACACTCTAACCACTAGTCTACCTGCTGCATCTACACTCTAACCACTAGGCTACCTGCATCCTCTACACTCTAACCACTAGACTACCTGCCTCCTCTACACTCTAACCACTAGGCTACCTGCCTCCTCTACACTCTAACCACTAGGCTACCTGCCACCCCTACACTCTAACCACTAGTCTACCTGCCTCCTCTACACTCTAACCACTAGGCTACCTGCCACCTCTCCACTCTAACCACTAGGCTACCTGCCTCCTCTACACTCTAACCACTAGGCTACCTGCCTCCTCTACACTCTAACCACTAGTCTACCTGCTGCATCTACACTCTAACCACTAGGCTACCTGCATCCTCTACACTCTAACCACTAGACTACCTGCCTCCTCTACACTCTAACCACTAGGCTACCTGCCTCCTCTACACTCTAACCACTAGGCTACCTGCCACCCCTACACTCTAACCACTAGTCTACCTGCCTCCTCTACACTCTAACCACTAGGCTACCTGCCACCTCTCCACTCTAACCACTAGGCTACCTGCCTCCTCTACACTCTAACCACTAGGCTACCTGCCTCCTCTACACTCTAACCACTAGTCTACCTGCCTCCTCTACACTCTAACCGCTAGGCTACCTGACCCCTCTACACTCTAACCACTAGGCTACCTGCCGCCTCTACACTTTAACCACTAGGCTACCTGGCGCCTCTACACTCTAACCACTAGTCTACCTGCCTCTACAACTCTAACCACTAGGCTACCTGACCCCTCTACACTCTAACCACTAGTCTACCTGCCTCTACACTCTAACCGCTAGGCTACCTGCCTCTACACTCTAACCGCTAGGCTACCTGATCCCTCTACACTCTAACCACTAGTCTACCTGCCTCTACACTCTAACCACTAGTCTACCTGCCTCTACACTCTAACCGCTAGGCTACCTGACCCCTCTACACTCTAACCGCTAGGCTACCTGACCCATCTACACTCTAACCACTAGGCTACCTGCCTCCTCTACACTCTAACCACTAGTCTACCTGCCTCTACACTCTAACCGCTAGGCTACCTGACCCATCTACACTCTAACCACTAGGCTACCTGCCTCCTCTACACTCTAACCACTAGGCTACCTGCCTCCTCTACACTCTAACCACTAGGCTACTGGCCTCCTCTACACTCTAACCGCTAGACTACCTGCCTCCTCTACACTCTAACCACTAGGCTACCTGCTGCATCTACACTCTAACCACTAGTCTACCTGCTGCATCTACACTCTAACCACTAGGCCACCTGCCTCCTCTACACTCTAACCACTAGACTACCTGCCTCCTCTACACTCTAACCACTAGGCTACCTGCCACCCAAACACTCTAACCACTAGTCTACCTGCCTCATCTACACTCTAACCACTAGGCTACCTGCCACCCCTACATTCTAACCACTAGTCTACCTGCCTCCTCTATACTCTAACCACTAGTCTACCTGCCTCCTCTACACTATAACCGCTAGGCTACCTGCCACCTCTACACTCTAACCACTAGGCTACCTGCCACCTCTACACTCTAACCACTAGTCTACCTGCCTCCTCTACACTCTAACCACTAGGCTACCTGCCTCTACACTCTAACCACTAGGCTACCTGACCCCTCTACACTTTAACCACTAGGCTACCTGCCTCCTCTACACTCTAACCACTAGACTACCTGCCTCCTCTACACTCTATCCACTAGTCTACCTGCTGCATCTACACTCTAACCACTAGTCTACCTGCTGCATCTACACTCTAACCACTAGGCTACCTGCCTCCTCTACACTCTAACCACTAGACTACCTGGCACCTCTACACTCTAACCACTAGTCTACCTGCTGCATCTACACTCTAACCACTAGTCTACCTGCTGCATCTACACTCTAACCACTAGGCTACCTGCCTCCTCTACACTCTAACCACTAGACTACCTGCCTCCTCTACACTCTAACCACTAGGCTACCTGCCACCCAAACACTCTAACCACTAGTCTACCTGCTGCATCTACACTCTAACCACTAGTCTACCTGCTGCATCTACACTCTAACCACTAGACTACCTGCCTCCTCTACACTCTAACCACTAGGCTACCTGCCTCCTCTACACTCTAACCACTAGGCTATTGGCCTCCTCTACACTCTAACCGCTAGACTACCTGCCTCTACACTCTAACCACTAGGCTACCTGCCTCCTCTACACTCTAACCACTAGTCTACCTGCCTCCTCTACACTCTAACCGCTACGCTACCTGACCCCTCTACACTCTAACCACTAGGCTACCTGCCTCCTCTACACTCTAACCACTAGGCTACTGGCCTCCTCTACACTCTAACCGCTAGACTACCTAACTCCTCTACACTCTAACCACTAGGCTACCTGCCTCCTCTACACTCTAACCACTAGGCTACCTGCCTCCTCTACACTCTAACCACTAGTCTACCTGCCTCCTCTACACTCTAACCGCTACGCTACCTGACCCCTCTACACTCTAACCACTAGGCTACCTGCCTCCTCTACACTCTAACCACTAGTCTACCTGCCTCCTCTACACTCTAACCGCTACGCTACCTGACCCCTCTACACTCTAACCACTAGACTACCTGCCTCCTCTACACTCTAACCGCTAGGCTACCTGACCCCTCTACACTCTAACCACTAGGCTACCTGCCTCCTCTACACTCTAACCACTAGGCTACCTGACCCCTCTACACTTTAACCACTAGGCTACCTGGCGCCTCTACACTCTAACCACTAGGCTGCCTGCTTCCTCTACACTCTAACCACTAGGCTACCTGCCTCTACACTCTAACCACTAGGCTACCTGACCCCTCTACACTTTAACCACTAGGCTACCTTCCTCCTCTACACTCTAACCACTAGACTACCTGCCTCCTCTACACTCTATCCACTAGTCTACCTGCTGCATCTACACTCTAACCACTAGTCTACCTGCTGCATCTACACTCTAACCACTAGGCTACCTGCCTCCTCTACACTCTAACCACTAGGCTACATGCCACCTCTACACACTAACCACTAGGCTACCTGCCTCCTCTACACTCTAACCACTAGACTACCTGCCTCCTCTACACTCTAACCACTAGGCTACCTGCCTCCTCTACACTCTAACCACTAGACTACCTGCCTCCTCTACACTCTAACCACTAGGCTACCTGCCACCTCTACACACTAACCACTAGACTACCTGCCTCCTCTACACTCTAACCACTAGGCTACCTGCCACCCCTACACTCTAACCACTAGTCTACCTGCCTCCTCTACACTCTAACCACTAGTCTACCTGCCACCCCTACACTCTAACCACTAGTCTACCTGCCTCCTCTACACTCTAACCACTAGACTACCTGCCTCCTCTACACACTAACCACTAGTCTACCTGCCTCCTCTACACACTAACCACTAGACTACCTGCCTCCTCTACACACTAACCACTAGTCTACCTGCCTCCTCTACACACTAACCACTAGACTACCTGCCTCCTCTACACACTAACCACTAGTCTACCTGCCTCCTCTACACACTAACCACTAGTCTACCTGCCTCCTCTACACTCTAACCACTAGACTACCTTCCTCCTCTACACACTAACCACTAGTCTACCTGCAGCCTCTACACACTAACCACTAGACTACCTGCCTCCTCTACACTCTAACCACTAGGCAACCTGCCACCCCTACACTCTAACCACTAGTCTACCTGCCTCCTCTACTCTCTAACCACTAGGCTACCTGCCACCCCTACACTCTAACCACTAGTCTACCTGCCTCCTCTACACTCTAACAACTAGGCTACCTGCCACCTCTCCACTCTAACCACTAGACTACCTGCCTCCTCTACACTCTAACCACTAGGCTACCTGCCACCCCTACACTCTAACCACTAGTCTACCTGCCTCCTCTACACTCTAACCACTAGTCTACCTGCCTCCTCTACACACTAACCACTAGACTACCTGCCTCCTCTACACACTAACCACTAGTCTACCTGCCTCCTCTACACTCTAACCACTAGGCTACCTGCCACCTCTCCACTCTAACCACTAGGCTACCTGCCTCATCTACACTCTAACCACTAGGCTACCTGCCACCCCTACACTCTAACCGCTAGTCTACCTGCCTCCTCTACACTCTAACCACTAGTCTACCTGCCTCCTCTACACTCTAACCGCTAGGCTACCTGCCACCCCTACACTCTAACCACTAGTCTACCTGCCTCCTCTACACTCTAACCACTAGTCTACCTGCCTCCTCTACACACTAACCACTAGACTACCTGCCTCCTCTACACACTAACCACTAGTCTACCTGCCTCCTCTACACACTAACCACTAGTCTACCTGCCTCCTCTACACTCTAACCACTAGACTACCTGCCTCCTCTACACTCTAACCACTAGTCTACCTGCCTCCTCTACACTCTAACCACTAGGCTACCTGCCACCTCTACACTCTAACCACTAGTCTACCTGCCTCCTCTACACTCTAACCACTAGGCTACCTGCCTCCTCTACACTCTAACCACTAGGCTACAGGCCTCCTCTACACTCTAACCGCTAGACTACCTAACTCCTCTACACTCTAACCACTAGGCTACCTGCCTCCTCTACACTCTAACCACTAGGCTACCTGCCTCCTCTACACCTAACCACTAGGCTACCTGCCTCCTCTACACTCTAACCACTAGGCTACCTGCCTCCTCTACACTCTAACCGCTACGATACCTGACCCCTCTACACTCTAACCACTAGACTACCTGCCTCCTCTACACTCTAACCGCTAGGCTACCTGACCCCTCTACACTCTAACCACTAGGCTACCTGCCTCCTCTACACTCTAACCACTAGGCTACCTGACCCCTCTACACTTTAACCCACTAGGCTACCTGGCGTCTCTACACTCTAACCACTAGGCTACCTGCCTCCTCTACACTCTAACCACTAGGCTACCTGCCTCTACACTCTAACCACTAGGCTACCTGACCCCTCTACACTTTAACCACTAGGCTACCTTCCTCCTCTACACTCTAACCACTAGACTACCTGCCTCCTCTACACTCTATCCACTAGTCTACCTGCTGCATCTACACTCTAACCACTAGTCTACCTGCTGCATCTACACTCTAACCACTAGGCTACCTGCCTCCTCTACACTCTAACCACTAGGCTTACCTGCCACCGTCTACACACTAACCACTAGACTACCTGCCTCCTCTACACTCTAACCACTAGGCTACCTGCCTCCGCTACAACTCTAACCACTAGGCTACCTGCCTCCTCTACACTCTAACCACTAGGCTAACCTGCCACCCCTACACTCTAACCAATAGTCTACCTGCCTCCTCTACACTCTAACCACTAGACTACCTGCCTCCTCTACACACTAACCACTAGTCTACCTGCCTCCTCTACACACTAACCACTAGACTACCTGCCTCTTCTACACACTAACCACTAGTCTACCTGCCTCCTCTACACACTAACCACTAGACTACCTGCCTCCTCTACACACTAACCACTAGTCTGCCTGCCTCCTCTACACACTAACCACTAGTCTACCTGCCTCCTCTACACTCTAACCACTAGACTACCTGCCTCCTCTACACACTAACCACTAGTCTACCTGCCTCCTCTACACACTAACCACTAGACTACCTGCCTCCTCTACACTCTAACCACTAGGCTACCTGCCACCCCTACACTCTAACCACTAGTCTAACCTGCCTCCTCTACACTCTAACCACTAGGCTACCTGCCACCCCTACACTCTAACCACTAGTCTACCTGCCTCCTCTACACTCTAACCACTAGGCTACCTGCCACCTCTCCACTCTAACCACTAGGCTACCTGCCTCATCTACACTCTAACCACTAGGCTACCTGCCACCCCTACACTCTAACCACTAGTCTACCTGCCTCCTCTACACTCTAACCACTAGTCTACCTGCCTCCTCTACACTCTAACCGCTAGGCTACCTGCCACCTCTACACTCTAACCACTAGGCTACCTGCCACCTCTACGCTCTAACCACTAGTCTACCTGCCTCCTCTACACTCTAACCACTAGGCTACCTGCCTCCTCTACACTCTAACCACTAGGCTACTGGCCTCCTCTACACTCTAACCACTAGACTACCTGCCTCTACACTCTAACCACTAGGCTACCTGCTACCTCTACACACTAACCACTAGACTACCTGCCTCCTCTACACTCTAACCACTAGGCTACCTGCCACCCCTACTCTCTAACCACTAGTCTACCTGCCTCCTCTACACTCTAACCACTAGGCTACCTGCCACCCCTACACTCTAACCACTAGTCTACCTGCCTCCTCTACACTCTAACCACTAGACTACCTGCCTCCTCTACACACTAACCACTAGTCTACCTGCCTCCTCTACACACTAACCACTAGACTACCTGCCTCCCTCTACACACTAACCACTAGTCTACCTGCCTCCTCTACACACTAACCACTAGTCTACCTGCCTCCTCTACACACTAACCACTAGTCTACCTGCCTCCTCCACACTCTAACCACTAGACTACCTGCCTCCTCTACACTCTAACCACTAGTCTACCTGCCTCCTCTACACTCTAACCACTAGGCTACCTGCCACCTCTACACTCTAACCACTAGTCTACCTGCCTCCTCTACACTCTAACCACTAGGCTACCTGCCTCCTCTACACTCTAACCACTAGGCTACTGGCCTCCTCTACACTCTAACCGCTAGACTATCTAACTCCTCTACACTCTAACCACTAGGCTACTGGCCTCCTCTACACTCTAACCGCTAGACTACCTGCCTCCTCTACACTCTAACCACTAGGCTACCTGCCTCCTCTACACTCTAACCACTAGGCTACCTGCCTCCTCTACACTCTAACCACTAGGCTACCTGCCTCCTCTACACTCTAACCACTAGGCTACCTACCTCCTCTACACTCTAACCACTAGACTCTCTACCTCCTCTACACTCTAACCACTAGGCTACCTACCTCCTCTACACTCTAACCACTAGACTTTCTACCTCCTCTACACTCTAACCACTAGACTACCTGCCACCTCTACACTCTAACCACTAGGCTACCTACCTCCTCTACACTCTAACCACTAGGCTACCTGCCACCCCTACACTCTAACCACTAGTCTACCTGCCACCTCTACACTCTAACCACTAGATTTCCTGTTGCCCGTATCATTATAATCACAAATGATCTGGTTCTGTATTGCAGCACCCTGCCCTACCCAACTCGCCTGGCTGAATTTGAAAGAGGAGAGGTTTACGTCTCCATCTGTATACATCTGGTCTGTTAGTTTCATCAAGGGCTCCTTCCCTTCATGCTGAAAATATAGCTGTCTTTGTTTGGCTTCAGAGGGAGAAACCCGTTTCAATAAAACATTGTTCTTTCTGTCTCAACTCTCACCAGACCAGCAGCCTGTCTAGCTAATCCTAGCACTTCAAACACTGACCGACTAGACCAGCCTGTCCTCTCCCTATATACCTGCACCAGGGGGCCTGTCCTCTCCCTGTATACCTGCACTAGGGGGCCTGTCCTCTCCCTGTATACCTGCACTAGGGGGCCTGTCCTCTCCCTGTATACCTGCACTAGGGGGCCTGTCCTCTCCCTGTATACCTGCACTAGGGGGCCTGTCCTCTCCCTGTATACCTGCACTAGGGGGCCTGTCCTCTCCCTGTATACCTGCACTAGGGGGCCTGTCCTCTCCCTGTATACCTGCACCAGGGGGCCTGTCCTCTCCCTATATACCTGCACCAGGGGGCCTGTCCTCTCCCTGTATACCTGCACTAGGGGGCCTGTCCTCTCCCTGTATACCTGCACTAGGGGGCCTGTCCTCTCCCTGTATACATGCACCAGGGGGCCTGTCCTCTCCCTGTATACCTGCACTAGGGGGCCTGTCCTCTCCCTATATACCTGCACCAGGGGGCCTGTCCTCTCCCTATATACCTGCACTAGGGGGCCTGTCCTCTCCCTATATACCTGCACCAGGGGGCCTGTCCTCTCCCTATATACCTGCACCAGGGGGCCTGTCCTCTCCCTGTATACCTGCACTAGGGGGCCTGTCCTCTCCCTGTATATCTGCACTAGGGGCCTGTCCTCTCCCTATATACCTGCACCAGGGGGCCTGTCCTCTCCCTGTATACCTGCACTAGGGGGCCTGTCCTTTCCCTATATACCTGCACCAGGGGGCCTGTCCTCTCCCTGTATACCTGCACTAGGGGCCTGTCCTCTCCCTATAATACCTGCACCAGGGGGCCTGTCCTCTGCCCTATATACCTGCACTAGGGTGCCTGTCCTCTCCCTATATACCTGCACCAGGGGGCCTGTCCTCTCCCTGTATACCTGCACTAGGGGGCCTGTCCTCTCCCTATATACCTGCACCAGGGGGCCTGTCCTCTTCCCTATATACCTGCACTAGGGTGCCTGTCCTCTCCCTATATACCTGCACCAGGGGGCCTGTCCTCTCCCTGTATACCTGCACTAGGGGGCCTGTCCTCTCCCTATATACCTGCACCAGGGGGCCTGTCCTCTCCCTATATACCTGCACTAGGGTGCCTGTCCTCTCCCTATATACCTGCACCAGGGGGCCTGTCCTCTCCCTGTATACCTGCACTAGGGGGCCTGTCCTCGAAATATATACCTGCACTAGGGGGGCCTGTCCTCTCCCTGTATACCTGCACTAGGGGGCCTGTCCTCTCCCTGTATAACCTGCACTAGGGGGCCTGTCCTCTCCCTGTATACCTGCACTAGGGGGCCTGTCCTCTAAACATATACCTGCACCAGGGGGCCTGTCCTCTCCCTATATACCCTGCACTAGGGTGCCTGTCCGCGTCCCATATACCTGCACCAGGGGGCCTGTCCTCTCCCTGTATACCTGCACTAGGGGGCCTGTCCTCTAAATATACCTGCACTAGGGGGCCTGTCCTCTCCCTGTATACCTGCACCAGGGGGCCTGGTCCTCTCCCTGTATACCTGCACCAGGGGGCCTGTCCTCTCCCTGTATACCTGCACTAGGGTTGCCTGTCCTCTAAATATATACCTGCACTAGGGGTGCCTGTCCTCTCCCTGTATACCTGCACCAGGGGGCCTGTCCTCTCCCTACATACCTGCACCAGGGGCCTGTCCTCATCCCTTTATACCTGCACCAGGGGGCCTGTCCTCTCCCTATATACCTGGCACCAGGGGGGCCCTGTCCTCTCCTGTATACATATCTGCATCTCTACCTCTCTACTACCTCTCTCTCCCCCTCTCTCCATACCTCTGTCTATACCTCTCTCTATACCTCTCTCCATACCTCTCCATACCTCTCTCCATACCTCTCTCAATACCTCTCTCCCCCCTCTCTCCATACCTCTCTCCATACCTCTCTCCATACCTCTCTCCCCCTCTCTCCATACCTCTCTCCATACCTCTCTCCCCTCTCTCTATACCTCTCTCCATACCTCTCTCCCCCTCTCTCCATACCTCTCTCCATACCTCTCTCTATACCTCTCTCCCCCCTCTCTCTATACCTCTCTCCATACCTCTCTCCATACCTCTCTCCATACCTCTCTACATACCTCTCTCCCCCTCTCTCCATACCTCTCTCCATACCTCTCTCCATACCTCTCTCCCCCTCTCTCCATACCTCTCTCCATACCTCTCTCCATACCTCTCTATACCTCTCTCTATACCTCTCTCCATACCTCTCCTCCATACCTCTCTCCATACCTCTCTCCCCTCTCTCCATACCTCTCTCCATACCTCTCTCTATAGCTCTCTCTCCTCCTCACTCTATACCTCTCTCCATACCTCTCCCATACCTCTCTCTATACCTCTCTCTATACCTCTCTCCATACCTCTCTCTATACCTCTCTCCCCCTCTCTCCATACCTCTCGCTATACCTCTCTCTAAACCTCTCTCCATAACTCTCTCTATACCTCTCTCCATACCTCTCTCTATACCTCTCTCCCCCTCTCTCCATACCTCTCTCCATACCTCTCTCCATACCTCTCTCCCCCTCTCTCCATACCTCTCTCCATACCTCTCTCCATACCTCTCTCTAATACCTCTCTCCATACCTCTCTCTATACCTCTCTCCCCCTCTCTCCATACCTCTCCTCTCCATACCTCTCTCCATACCTCTCTCCATACCTCTCTCCCCCTCTCTCTATACCTCTCTCCATACCTATCTCCCCCTCTCTCCATACCTCTCTCCATACCTCTCTTCCATACCTCTCTCTATACCTCTCGCCCCCTCTCTCTATAACCTCTCTCCATACCTCTCTCCATACCTCTCTACATACCTCTCTACATACCGCTCTCCCCCTCGGTCCATACCTCTCTCCATACCTCTCTCTATACCTCTCTCCATTCCTCTCTCTATACCTCTCTATACCTCTCTATAACCTCTCTCTATACCTCTCTCCATACCTCTCTCCATACCTCTCTCCATACCTCTCTCCATACCTCTCTCCATAACCTCTCTCTATAGCTCTCTCTCCCCCTCACTCTATACCCTCTCTCCATACCTCTCTCTATACCTCTCTCTATACCTCTCTCCATACCTCTCTCCTATCCTCTCTCCCCCCTCTCTCTATACCTCTCTCCCCCTCTCTCATATACCTCTCTCCCCCTCACTCTATACCTCTCTCTATAACCTCTCTCCATAACCTCTCTCTATACCTCTCTCCATACCTCTCTCCATACCTCTCTCCCCCTCTCTCCATACCTCTCTCTATACCTCTCTTCATACCTCTCTCCATACCTCTCTCCATACCTCTCTCCCCCTCGTCCTCCATAACTCTCTCCCCCTCTCTCTATACCTCTCTCCCATACCTCTCTCTATACCTCTCTCCCCCTCTCTCCATACCTCTCTCCATACCTCTCTCTATACCTCTCTTCATACCTCTCTCCATACCTCTCTCCATACCTCTCTCCCCTCGTCTCCACTACCTCTCTCCCCCTCTCTCTATCCATACCTCTCTCCCCCTCTCTCTATACCTCTCTCCATACCTCTCTCTATACCTCTCTCCATACCTCTCTCCATACCTCTCTCTATACCTCTCTCCCCCTCTCTCTATAACCTCTCTCTATACCTCTCTCCATACCTCTCTCTATACCTCTCTCCCCCTCTCTCTATAACTACCTCTCTCCATACTCTCTCTATAGCATACCTTCTCTCCCCCTCTCTCTATAACCCTCTCTCGCCCCCTCTCTCTAATATCTCTTCTCCCCCTCTCTCTATAACCTCTCTCTATACCTCTCTCCATACCTCTCTCTATACCTCTCTCCCCCTCTCTCTATACCTCTCTCCATACCTCTCTCTATACTCTCTCCCCAGCTCTCCTATATCTCCCTCCCCCTCGTCTCTATACCTCTCTCCATACCTCTCTCTATACCTCTCGCCATACCTCTCTCCATACCTCTCTCCATACCTCTCTCTAGACCTCTCTCTATACCTCTCTCCATACCTCTCTCCATACCTCTCTCTATACCTCTCTCTATAACCTCTCTCCATAACCTCTCTCCCCCTCTCATCTCTCCATACTCTCTCCCCCTCTCTCCATACCTCGCTCCCACCTCTCTCATACTCTCTCCCCCTCTCTCCATACGCTCTCTCCCCCTCTCTCCATACCTCTCTCCCCCTCTCTCTATGCCTCTCTCCATACCTCTCTCTATACCTCTCTCCATACTTCTCCTCCATACCTCTCTACAAACCTCTCTCCATACCTCCTCCGCTCCCCCTCTCTCTATAACCATCTCTCTATACCTCTCTCCATACCTCTCTCCATACCTCTCTTCATACCTCTCTCCATACCTCTTTCCATACCTCTCTCCCCCTCTCTCATACCTCTCTCCCCCCTCTCTCCATACCTCTCTCCCCCTCTCTCCATACCTCTCTCCCCCTCTCTCCATACCTCTCTCCATACCTCTCTCCATACCTCTCTCTATACCTCTCTCCATACCTCTCTCCATACCTCCTCTCTATACCTCTCTCCCCCTCTCTCTATACCTCTCTCTATACCTTTCTCCATACCTCTCTCTATACCTCTCTCCCCCTCTCTCTATACCTCTCTCCATACCTCTCTCTATACCTCTCTCCCCCTCTCTCTATATCTCTCTCCCCCTCTCTCTATATCTCTCTCCCCCTCTCTCTATACCTCTCTCCATACCTCTCTCTATACCTCCTCCCCCTCTCTCTATACCTCTCTCTCTCTCCATACCTCTCTCTATACCTCTCTCCCCCTCTCTCTATATCTCTCCCCCTCTCTCTATACCTATCCTCCTCTCTCGATACCTCTCTCCATACCTCTCTCTATACTCTATACCTCTCCCATACCTCTCTCTATACCTCTCTCCTCCTCCCCCTCCTCCATACTCTCTCTATACCTCTCTCTATACCTCTCTCCCCTCTCTCCCCCTCTCTCTATACCTCTCTCCATACCTCTCTCTATACCTCTCTCCATACCTCTCTCCATACCTCTCTCTATACCTCTCTCCATACCTCTCTCCATACCTCTCTCCATACCTCTCTCTATACCTCTCTCTATACCTCTCTCCATACCTCTCTCCATACCTCTCTCTATACCTCTCTCTATACCTCTCTCCATACCTCTCTCCATACCTCTCTCCATACCTCTCTCCATACCTCTCTCTATACCTCTCTCTATACCTCTCTCTCTATACCTCTCTCTATACCTCTCTCTATACCTCTCTCCATACCTCTCTCTATACCTCTCTCCATACCTCTCTCCCCCTCTCTCCATACCTCTCTCCCCCTCTCTCCATACCTCTTTCCCCCTCTCTCCATACCTCTCTCCCCCTCTCTCCATACCTCTCTATACCTCTCTCTATACCTCTCTCCATACCTCTCTCCATACCTCTCTCTATACCTCTCTCTATACCTCTCTCTATACCTCTCTCTCCCCCTCTCTCTATACCTCTCTCTATACCTCTCTCTATACCTCTCTCTACACCTCTCTCCCCCTCTCTCTATACCTCTCTCTATACCTCTCTCTATACCTCTCTCTATACCTCTCTCCCCCTCTCTCCATACCTCTCTCCATACCTCTCTCCATACCTCTCTCCATACCTCTCTCCATACCTCTCTCTATACCTCTCTCTATACCTCTCTCCATACCTCTCTCTATACCTCTCTCCCCCTCTCTATATATCTCTCCCCCTCTCTCTATATCTCTCCCCCTCTCTCTATATCTCTCCCCCTCTCTCTATATCTCTCCCCCTCTCTCCATACCTCTCTCCATACCTCTCTCTATACCTCTCTCTATACCTCTCTCCATACCTCTCTCTATACCTCTCTCCCCGTCTCTCTATACCTCTCTCCATACCTTTCTCTATACCTCTCTCCCCCTCTCTCTATATCTCTCTCCCCCTCTCTCTATATCTCTCCCCCTCTCTCTCTCCCCTCTCTCTATACCTCTCTCTCCATACCTCTCTCTATACCTCTCTCCCCCTCTCTCTATACCTCTCTCCATACCTCTCTCTATACCTCTCTCCCCCTCTCTCTATATCTCTCCCCCTCTCTCTATACCTCTCTCCATACCTCTAACCCCCTCTCTCCATACCTCTCTCCATACCTCTCTCTATACCTCTCTCTATACCTCTCTCCATACCTCTCTCTATACCTCTCTCCCCCTCTCTCCATACCTCTCTCCATACCTCTCTCCATACCTCTCTCCCCCTCTCTCCATACCTCTCTCCATACCTCTCTCCATACCTCTCTCTATACCTCTCTCCATACCTCTCTCTATACCTCTCTCCCCCTCTCTCTCCATACCTCTCTCCATACCTCTCTCCATACCTCTCTCCCCCTCTCTCTATACCTCTCTCCATACCTATCTCCCCCTCTCTCCATACCTCTCTCCATACCTCTCTCCATACCTCTCTCTATACCTCTCGCCCCCTCTCTCTATACCTCTCTCCATACCTCTCTCCATTCCTCTCTACATACCTCTCTACATACCTCTCCTCCCCCTCGGTCCATACCTCTCTCCATACCTCTCTCTATACCTCTCTCCATTCCTCTCTCTATACCTCTCTATACCTCTCTATACCTCTCTCTATACCTCTCTCCATACCTCTCTCCATACCTCTCTCCATACCTCTCTCCATACCTCTCTCCATACCTCTCTCTATAGCTCTCTCCCCCTCACTCTATACCTCTCTCCATACCTCTCTCTATACCTCTCTCTATACCTCTCTCCATACCTCTCTCTATTCCTCTCTCCCCCTCTCTCTATACCTCTCTCCCCCTCTCTCTATACCTCTCTCCCCCTCTCTCTATACCTCTCTCTATACCTCTCTCCATACCTCTCTCTATACCTCTCTCCATACCTCTCTCCATACCTCTCTCCCCCTCTCTCCATACCTCTCTCTATACCTCTCTTCATACCTCTCTCCATACCTCTCTCCATACCTCTCTCCCCCTCTCTCCATAACTCTCTCCCCCTCTCTCTATACCTCTCTCCATACCTCTCTCTATACCTCTCTCCCCTCTCTCCATACCTCTCTCCATACCTCTCTCTATACCTCTCTCATACCTCTCTCTCTCTCCATACCTCTCTCCATACCTCTCTCCCCCTCTCTCCATACCTCTCTCCCCCTCTCTCCATACCTCTCTCCCCCTCTCTCTATACCCTCTCTCCATACCTCTCTCTATACCTCTCTCCATACCTCTCTCCATACCTCTCTCTATACCTCTCTCCCCCTCTCTCTATACCTCTCTCTATACCTCTCTCCATACCTCTCTCTATACCTCTCTCCCCCTCTCCTTACCTCTCTCCATACCTCTCTCTATACCTCTCTCCCCCCTCTCTCTATACCTCTCTCTCTCCCTCTCTCTCTCATATCTCTCTCCCCCTCTCTCTATACCTCTCTCTATACCCTCTCCATACCCTCTCTCTATAACCTCTCTCCCCCCTCTCTTATACCTCTCTCCATACCTCTCTCTATACCTCTCTCTCCCTCCCCCTCCTCATATCTCTCCCCCTCTCTCTATACCTCTCTCCATACCTCTCTCTATACCTCTCTCCATACCTCTCTCTCCATACCTCTCTCTATACCTCTCTCCATACCTCTCTCCATACCTCTCTCCATACCTCTCTCTATACCTCTCTCTATACCTCTCTCCATACCTCTCTCCATACCTCTCTCTATACCTCTCTCTATACCTCTCTCCATACCTCTCTCCCCCTCTCTCCATACCTCTCTCCCCCTCTCTCCATACCTCTCTCCCCCTCTCTCCATACCTCTCTCCCCCTCTCTCCATACCTCTCTCCCCC